>NW_027157263.1:0-28362 GCF_002600585.1 Cystoisospora suis
GTTCTTGCGGCAGCCTTTACAAATGAGGTGCCCAGCTGGGGCTCTGTTCACCCAGAGAGGTGCCCGTCTATTCATTCTGTCGGAGTGCGGGAGGCTGTGGCTGTCCTCGCCTCGAAGATATGTAAACACTACTACCACAAAACAAACATCGCCTGCGGGGGGTGACGAACCGGACAGGTCCGCGCATCCTCATCACTACGGAAGTCTCCGCTTCCTCGTTTTCAGAATGTACAGGAATGAACTGACTGCTTGGAGGAGAAGGTGCAGGTGCTGTTGCTTTCTTCCTATTTTCGTGGGGGTGACCAAGCAATGCAAAGGCTGCTGACTGCATCATCGCCCGGCTGCCCGGTGTGTGCCGACTGAGCGAGTAGAGGGACCTTACAAGCCTGTAAGACAGCTCGGACGGAAAGGAATCCAGCTGTTTGTGGGGTGTCAGACCTGGCTAGAAAGCACAAATCTGTAATGAGCTTCATTACTTGACTCCGCGAATGAGTGGCGATAGCAGGCGCACATTGGCGTGTCGTCGCCGAAAGTTGTGCCTGGACTGCAGCAGCTCTCGTCAGAAAAAGCGTAGTGTATTCAGATGAATCGAGTGTATGAGCGTGTCCTAAGGAGCCCCCGTGAACACACTCGGCAGGCAAGAGAGCGATCACTTACATTGCGGCGGTAGTAAAGGGTTTGGAGAGCAAGGCAAGGCTCGAGCGAAGGGCTGTGGTCGTCAACAAGCGGGCGGAGCAGAGTAACCTCAAAATGGCCGACAGCTGTCCACACAGAGACTGTTCGCACAGAACGTCGGCCGGGTTCGCACAATGCCGTTGTACGGATGGGTAGTTATGATGTTAGTGTGGCCGGCGAACCGACGTGCCGGGTCAGTGCAGGTGGCAGTTGGACAGACGTTTCAGTTTGTACGGGGCTGGCGAGAAGCCTGACCGACCCGTGTCAGCTAGAGTGACTCCCACACCGCTTCAGCGAACCGATGGAATTGAAATCTTTTACAGTGGGCCGTTAAGTGCCGCAGGACAAATCGAGAAGTTTTGGTTGGAGACTGGGGAATGGGAAGCACAGCTATCTATGCAGGCCAGCCACTGCTTTGGGGGTCCCCGGCTTTCTCCGTGCCACTGGTGCTATGGTTTCCCTCAGACAAGATGATTCTTCTGCGTAGATCAGAGGAAAACAGCCAGTCGAAAGGCCACCAACCTCCCGGTTCAAAGTGGACGTACTTGTGAGGCCGTCACGGGGTTCGGGCAGAACGGGTCCGGTCGAGGAACGGCACTAAGGCGTCCGAACCCCCGAAGAAATAGCAGCGATCCCCAGAGTACGAGATTTCTAAACCGCTGTGGCGTCCTGGCTACTAGAGTGGTAGAGAGTCCTGGCCTACAGAATGTGTGGGTAAAGGGTTCGGTCGAGAATCCCCAGCGGGCAAGGGACCTGGTCGGCAACACGGTGAGGGAAGAAGAGTGTCGCCGTCTTCCCAGGTAGCGTTGTGTCCGAGCAGAGGCCCTTCGTTCTGAACGTGTGGACCAGTCCTAGCAAGGCAGCTCAGCCGACGAACTGGCTTGACGTGTGGGCAGGTATGGAGGCGACGAACTATCAGCTTTTCGGGCAGATGCAGACGGCGGCTGGCATCTTGCGGGTTTGAGGAGAAGTCTTCTGGACGGGAAGAAAAAGAGGGAGCACAGGCGTACGGCTGAAGATCCACAAAGGGAAAGAAAAAGGAAGTTGCTGAGTCCCAGGATCCGGATGCCCTGTAGGACTGCGGGCGGAAGATGGTGCTCTGCCGCGTGCGCGCCGCGACCTGCAGACTGATCGAAATCTGGAGTCGACTAAGGAAGTTGCAAGAAGACGAGAAGAGCAGCCAAAATGCCTACAATCTTAACAAGCCAGTACCTACCCGTCGAAGTCTGGCAGCGGCTCCCCAGCTTATCATCTACCGAACGCCTGCAGGCTGGTCTAGTGGCATCATACTAACGCGCGCGGCAAACGGGGACAGATACACTCAAACTCGTTTCCGCGACAGGCGCGCCCCCAAGAGACAGCAGGTTCAGAAAAAAGACAGAGGAATAAGAGAAACCGCCGTCCGAGGAGCGGAACGAGAAGGGGATGGTCATTGTGGAGAGAAGAACAGACGCTACTTCTCATTGCGATCGTGTGCTCATCGGTTCTTCGTCAGGAGACCTGCAGGCGCAGAATTCGGAGTGCGATGCCACTGTTAGACGGATGTAGAGAACAGGGGGTCCATCACCTAGAGGAATGTTAGACGTATGGACGGTGTAAGGATCCCAAGCCAATCCAAAGCAGTCGACGCCGTACAGTATCGATCTGTTTTGCCCGTCTACACGGAAGTATAGGCTCCTCTTTCGGACCAAATGAATGCCGTGAATGTCCTCAACACTATCTTCTGTCGGGCGTGTGAATACCGGGGCTACTCAACTAAGAACCCACCGCTGCTGGGTGATGCCGCTACTCAGTGCAGAACGAGAGTTCCGGCTCTGTCCCGAGAAATCCCATCTTACACCGGAGCAGTCGTTAAGACTGTATCCATTCTACATTATTACAGATACTCGGGTTCCACCCGAACACGTTTGCTCTATAATCCCGAAGCAGCTCCGGCTCAGCCACTGCTCATTTCCCTCGAGCACTGGGTTACGGGTTGCAGATGTCGTGGAGTGGAGAGGCCTTGTCACTACGCGGATACCCAGAAACCTTTCGGGTCTCTCTCCCTAGTTTTTTTTTTTCGCTTTTGCAGAACTGGAGAAATTTGCTTTTTTCTCTTGTCCAAAAAGACATATCTCCCTTTTTAGTATTACTCCTCCCCAGACAGCTAACGCTGTACAGGGAGGCAGCACGGAAGGCAGTGTGGGTGTATGGCTTTTCCTGGCCGTCCCATCTTTTCCTCGCTTTTCCCGTCGTCCAGGAGGAAAGTCAGTCGAGCAGACAGCAGGGGAAGAAAGTTTTAGTAGACCAAAGTACAGATCTTGACATCTTTGCCTGCTTTTGTCCTTCTACGCAACAATGCTACCACAGAAGTAAGCTGTCCCCCCAACCAGGAGCCTACTCAGTCTCGTTGAGTAAGGCAGCGCCGGTCCTGAACCACGGGGGCTACCTGTTCACGGCGAAGGACGTATTAGAAAAGCCATGTCTACGAAGAGAGAAACCGCCATCTCTCAAAAAAAGTTTTCCACAACCTGCCTTCATGCCCGTACGGAGCTTTCATCATCAGTAAAGTAGAAAGAGGCATCCGCACTGGTTGGAGTCACCGGGGTAGAAGCACCGAGCAGCGACAGGGAGTCGTACTCTGTTTACCCGTACGTCCAAGGTCTTTCCAGAAGCACGAGACGGGCCGAGTAAGCAAGAGAGAGCCACCAAGTTCGATGCTTTTTTTCGTCTTTGTTTTTCGTGCCTCGGAAGATCTTGATATTACGGAGTTTCAAGGCCAAATTCTCATTTTTCACTTTGTCTTTTTTTGCTTTAGCTTGGCAATTCATCACAATCGGCACCTTTCCCGTCTTGCTGCACGGAGTGGACCGTCTTGTTCCCCGAGGTCAAACTCCCAGATGCAGACCCAGCTCGACTACTCTTTTTCTTGTCTTCTACTTGAGCCCGGGGGAGACACTTTTTTTACGGAGAAAGCCATGTACCGTAGTTGAAGCGAACAACCGTTGAGGAATCTACCCACCCAGGTGTCTCGACTTTTTTAACACAGCCGACTTACCCGCCTTGTCTTTCCAGTTGGTCTCCCAAGTTTTAGACAATCTATTTACTGCGACCCTTCTCATTTTAGTAACGCCGTATTTGCAAAGCCTCGAAACAAACTTTTCCTTGTACAGCTTGCAGATGTTTTCTCTTGTTTCTCCATTTTGAATCGTTGGACGACTCCGCCAAGAGACGTCTTCCGCGGGATGAGCTTCTTTTCTCGTTAGAACGCATCTCGGCTGACCTCTTGTTTTTCATCTCAGCCCACGTGCATCTATTTCCTAGTCCGGAGAAGGCTAAAAGGGTAGGGTGCTCTTTTCATCAAAAGAAAGGATGTGTTGACTTGCTACCGCCATGGTCAAGCCGGCTTATTTTCCTACCATGTAACAGAGCGTAGGCGTTCATGTGGCAACTGCCCTTCCTTCTCCTGTATCCGTTCCCTACAGATCTATTGTATCAGCAGAAGAACCTCTGTATATCAGCACTCCGTTTGCCTCTCCTGGAGGAGGTGGAGCAAACGCTTGTAACCATTGAAAGACATGTGGACAGGTTTTTAGCAGATGAAAGTCACGAACAAGAGAGGGCCCGAGACCTCCTGCGCTCTCCGTATCCATCGTGAAAGTCCGAGAGAAAAGTCTGTCTCCTGTGTTTTTGCGAAGCACGTGTGATTCGATTAACAAGATGGGAGCAGTTAAAGACATATTCTTAAAAACGGAAGAAGCGGTCGACTCGACGCCTGATTTTGAAGGGGCCGTTTCTCCGAGCTTCGATTGTCAATCAAGAAGTGTTAGGTAAAGATTCCCGGTGTATTCGTATGTATTCGAAACCGTCGCACGTCCTTCTTCTACAACCTTCTGAAAAGAGTTTTTTTTCTCTGCTCTTTCACATTCCTCTCGTACGCACGAGTTCGCTCTACTTTTAAAGGAAGAGGCATACATTTCTGTTATGATTCTTTTACTGACTACTTTCCTGCACTACCATGTGCTGCAGCCCAGAGCGCTCTTCTCTCTAGTACTTTTCTTATCTCGTTTATTTCCTCGGGTGTTCTGTGATGCTTCTTTTGGATGAACGACTATTCTGTTACAAACCTTTTCACTCTCACTAGTGACGGTCGACTTTCCCACCTCCCTTCTTTTCCTTCTGAAATGAAGCCAGTCATTCCTTGTTTTTCTCCGCCTCTCCTCCGTGGAGTCTATCAAGATTTGACGGTGTAATAACCTCGCATCCGGCATCTCGTTCGTAGACGAGTATTTTCTCCCTCCGATGCAGTCCTCTTTCTTTCCCCTCTACCTTCGTGATCAAGATGGGAAATGAAAGTTCTTCGTCTTTACAGGAGAGAGAGATGGACGGCAGCGGAGGAGGAGATCAGCCCGGGGGAGAGCACGGAAGAAGAAAAGACACCACTAGACTTCGGCTTGTTCTTCAAGCCGACGGATATCAAACAGATGGGGAGGACGAGGAGGTAGATGGTGTGAGAAATTTAGAGGCGAATGACTCTAAAGGTCGTCGGTCGAGTGTGACGTCTTCTCATACGCATACGTCAGATTCGCATACGGATGATGCCCATTGTATGGTCCCTGGAATCGTAGAAGGGACAAGGGTGCTGAACAACAAGGTAGAAAAAGGCGAGAGGTCACAGGAAGGAAAAGAAGAAGAAAGCCTTCGGTTTCTCCCCCTTGTCACTCTTGAGTTGCCCGTGTCCACAGATGTAGATAAGAAGAAGTATAGTTCGTCGGCTGCAACTGAAATCGTTAAGAAAGATTCTTTACTCTGTCTTTGGCGCTCCCCTATTGTCCCCTCATCTTCGACTATGAGTCCTTCTTCAGATCGTCTCCTCGGTTTTTATCGTGACAGCTTCCGCTATGGAAGAAACCGGAGTGTATATGGAGAGACCGTAGTACCGGTGTACTGTTCGAGATATACAAGGGAGTTGAGCATGTATATGCATTCTCTTCTGTCTTCTTCCCTTTCCTCTTGTTCGTCATCGTGTTCGACTCGCTTATCGATCTTGACGGTCAAAGAAGAAAAGCAAAGAGAGTGTCTGTTGTCTTCCTCTACTAGCAGTACGGATGGCTCTTTTTCTTGTTCTTCGTCCTCTCTGTCCTCTTCACGCTGTTCGTCTCTAGTATCTCCCTATGTTCCGACCCCTCTTCCTGCATCGCTGCTTCTATATAGTGGCAACCGCGCCGCGCAGGGATCTTCAGGCCTTTTGTCTTCTAAGGACTCTCCTTATCTCTCTCCTGACTTCTTTTGCTCATCATCTGTTTTCTCTTCTTCTTGTACAGCTTACATCCTTGCTCTTCGTCAATTCAGACAGCACTCTTGTGCCACTCATTCTTCTGCATCGTCTTCTCCCTCTCACCTCTCGCCCCATATGTTATCACGGCTATGGAGGAATCAGTTTGTAGCGTTGATGAACCCATCGCCTAGTGAAGAGGGGGAGTCACGGAGCAAAAGATTTTTTCAGATGAAGAAGAATCCAGAGGAAATCTTGTTCACTCTACCTACACGGTCATGGCAGGTAGAATGGCGACGCCATCGTTATGCTTCATGCATAGCTCTCCGTGCGTTGGTAGAATGCTTACTGGCGATCAACAGATCTCAAGATGAAAAGAAAGAAGGCCTCGGAAGCGAAGAAGGGAAGACGGAGAAGAAGAAGGCGATTTCTCGTGATAGACAACTGGAAAAAGAACAAAGAGAACGTCTTTTCACAGTCGCGTTTCTGCATGCAGCACAAGAAGCCGAGGGGATCCTTTCATCCATCCATAAAGGTTGGCAACAAGAGAGTGACTGCGTGTGGAATACCACCTTTCATCTTCCTGTGGAAGACGGAGGCCTCGACTATGACTGGATGTCGTGTGGTATACCTCCCTGTCTCCGTCCTTTACCTACTCCTCCCTCGGCCTCTTGTTCTCTTTCCTCCTCGTTTCGTGAAGTCTTTGAGACCCATCTACCTTCTATCCTTAGGCCTCCTGTGTCTTCTTCTCTACAGTCACAATCAAGGAAGATCCTTACCTCATCTCCTGTACTGAGGTGGCTTCCTTCTCCCGGACACACCGTTGTAAGTGATGAAATAGCGATCGCCGCATTAGGACTAGGGTCGCCTTCCCATACCTCTTTAGGAATGTTCGAGAGTCAGTTTGGGGTTTTACATCTCTCTCCTTCATCTTCCTCATCTTCTCGTCCCTGGCTGTTACTACCTCCTGCTGTACCCTTTCTTTCTCTTGGAAGGAAACAAGAAATTTCCGCAGGGACAGGCTGGGAGAAGCCTTCTTGTCGATCTCTTGTTGTATGCGATCTTCAAATACATACCCCTCCACAGGCATCTGTACTTCTATGTTGCCCTGCATGTCAAAAGGGAGACTCTCAGTGTTCCCAAGGGGGGTGCTGTTTGCTTGGAGAAGGAGGGAGCATGGTAAGAAGGTCACTATTCTCTGAGGAGACAGAAAGGAATGGCAAGGCTGATAATGATGTGACTAAGGGAGATTCTTACTTGTTCTCAGGCAAGAGAGATACTACTACTTCAGTACGTCTTCTTCTCTTTCTTCAGCACCCCGAAGTTGCTTCCAGTGAGACGGACAGTCCTACTGATGGTGCTTCGGATTCGTTCTCTCTCAAAGCACAAGGAGTTAACGGCACATGTCGACAGGGGCCCGAGGGAAGCACTTCTCTTGGTAGCGCGGAAGATATCAACGAGAACAAGAAACACGGACTTGGAGAGAAGGAGACTCCCATCACCATCAATGGAGTAGGGGGAGCGCAAAGCCAAATGCAACTCTTGATGTGGCTAGGTAAAATTCTCAGACAAGCAGCATGGTCTATGCGGAGAAATGAACGAGCGACTTTCTTTGTTCCTCTCCCTGGTTTGAAAAGATCCCAGGCGTCCTATTCTTCTCATGAGAGAGTGGACACGGGGAAGACTGAGGAAGAAAAGGAAGGTGTCGAGCAGACAAGCGGTGACGTCGAAGTTTCAGCAGGTATCAGTGGGGTGGGAGGGAGTCGTTCTCCTCAGCATGACCTTTTAGATCTTCTTCATCAGATTGCACCACCTCGAATTCTGCCATTTGTCTTTTCGTTACATATGCTCGATTTCGTCTCGATATCTCCTTCTTCTTCACCTCTCTCTCTCTCATCCTCTCCTATAGTCCCTATACCATCTCTCCCTTCCTCGATATCCACGACTCCATCAACGTCTTCTCTTACTCATTCTGGTGTAGCCTGCTCTTCTTGTCCTTCGACCTCCTCTTCTTCTCCTTCTCTCACCCACATCAAACGGGCGGCTTCCCTACTAGTGGCGGCATGTCAAGCCCAAGGCGAGCTGTTGCGAGTAGCAGAAGATCTTCAGAACTTCGCGTCAATTATCGTTGAGCTTCTTCTACATCCCAGGTATTCTTCTCTTCTTATCTCTCTTCTCATTCATGAGATGGACAAAGGTGACGGAGCTGGAGAGAAAAACCCGGGACTGACACGGGGGAACGGCACGAGAGACAAAGACGAATTCATAAATGAAAGAAGCTGGAAGGGCCTAGATCACCACCAGCATCTTCATCACGAAGGGGATGATGAGGAACTTCCTTTTCCTGGATGCGAAAGTCTAGAAGAACAGCATCTTCTTCTCTCTCTTCTTCAGTACTGTGATCATCTGCCGTCCTTCTCTTGTTCTTCTTCTATCTGTGACCCCGCTAGAAAGGGTCGTCATAGCTCGGCGTCTGCAGCTCAAGTGAGAGGAGAGGGCGAAAGGCAAGAGAAGAATAGTGAAGAAGGGACGGACAATAATACTGCTGCTGTTAATCCTTCATCAAGCCCAAGCGGTGTTGTGAAGAGTAGTCGCCCCCTATTAAGTCGAGGGAGAGAGGGGATGGCTAGTGATGATAGATTGTCTCGAACCCATAGTTGTACGGAGGCGACGACGAGGGCCTCAGCAAATTCTTTAGATCTTGGTGTCTCTTCTTCGTCTTCTGCTCTTTCATCATCATCTTCTTCTTCTTCGTCCTCATCCTCATCGTCATTAGCTCGACATTTGTTCTTACATCGTTCTTCTCATTCAATCCAGCCACCATTACCTTCATCTACAGGGTTGACTAGAGGGGAAGGTTTCACAACGGGTACATGTGGAGGTCTTCCCTCTCTTTCACAGGTTCCTTCAGGGAATCCCCCCATCCCCCCTGTATCTCCAAAGAGATCCAGATGGTGGAGCAGTGCGACACGTCGTTCATCTTCTCGATCCCGTCTTCTATCTCTTTTATCTTCAGGGGGTGGAGGTGGGACAGGGAGTCATGAAGCTCCAGCGGCTTCACCTCCTTCGACTCTTCCTGGGAATCTTGGCACTGGACATAGTCATAAGCAAGTCGCCAAGAATAAAAAGACTACTGAGGGAGATGCACAAGCAATTGAATCATCCTACAATGGTGTGTCAGGGGAAGGAACTCCTTTAGGGTCGTTTGAATCTCCTCTCCGTGGTTTGCCTCTTCCTTTCTCAACTTGCGGAAGTGGGGGGAAATCTCTCACTCTCTCTTCTTCTTCGACAACTGTCCCTTCTTGTCAGTCTGTTGCTGAGACAAGCGAAAATCTCAAGAAAAGTAGTAAGTCGGGTGGTAGCCGCCTTAGTAAGAAGCCTATGGGTCTGTCTTTACTATCTTCAGGAGGTGGTGATGCGATGGTAGTCGATGAGACTTTGATCTATCATGGGGCGGATATGAATGGAGAACATATGCGGCCAGAAAACGAGTTTCGTGAAGGTGACGGAGGAGAAAAAGAAGACCAAGATAAGAGAGGAACGAGAGAGGAAAAGAAAACAACAAAGGATGATCACCATTTAAGTTCAAGATTGGGTGGAAGATTATCGAGGCTAAGGTCATCCGCTCTTCGGTCTCCCCTCTTTCGGCTTCGTCCATCTTCTGTACCTACTACTCCTATGATGGCGTCTGGAAGAGGGGGAGAGGGAGTGTCTGTTGATCGACAGTCGACAAGTAGAAGAGAGAAAGTCTTAAAGAAGTCATGCGATACTCATTCAAGTGATGGAGCCCATCATGATGATGAGGGAGACGAAGGCTTCATATCTCCTGGTAATCCCAACCAAATATTAAGAAAGAAAGATAAGAACGAATCTCATCCGGTATCTCCACACCGCTTACGTCGGTGCTCTTTCTCCTCGCTGGCTTCAAGAAAAGCAAGTCTCGAAAATGTTTATAGGTCGTGTGTACCGAGCACGTCTAAGAAGCCAGCTCACCCTCCTCATGAGAGACATTCATCAGGTGACCACGGTGATGAGAGAGAAGGAAACAGAAGCAAGACAGGCGAACGAACGGAGGATACAGATGAAGTTGGAGGAGTGTCTGGTGACGAAGAAGTACCATGCGTGGATCCCTTCTCTATTGACGATAAGAAAGGCAGTGAAAAGAACGCCAAACAGTCTCGGACTTGTGCCCCGAAGATGACTGATACAGCTATTCTTGATACCTCCGTATCTTCAGAGGACAGATGGCCCCTCTTCTCTTCTCAGATATGTCGAGAAGACTTCAAAGCCATGACGCCGGGTATCGGGGACTTTGCTGCTGTAGAGAAGGAGCTTGCGTGTCGAAGTATGTTAGCGAGTTGGGTGGAGAGAAGGGTGCTCTCAAGGGGGGGGCGTCATCGTGGACATCGTAGTCCTAGCAGTAGCTACTGTAGGAGTGAAGGAGAAGATGAAGCGAATGAATCCTCTCCTTCTGTATTCAGTGCTTCGTCTTGTTGGAAGGAGGACCTTCAAGTAACTGAAGATCATCAAATGGTTTTAGAGATGTTCCTCTCGGGAGTCGTTATCCAAGGAATCTACTTTCAGGTTATTACTTCTGATGATGTTTGGAGACAACTGCATGCAGAAAGGAATGCGGCTCGTGTGGCTCTGTGGAGAGATTCTCAGTTTCCATGTCCTCCTCTTTTCCTTCTTCTTGAAGTCGCGTCTTTACGGGTGTTTGTCGCTCCTCAGCAGAAACAGGAATATCTCCCTCGAGTTTTACTGTCAGTGCGAAAATCTGGTCGACAGAGTCACGATAGGAGAGAGATTTCGGGGAGACCCATCCCACAGCTGAAGAAGAGGTCTTCTGCTCCGTGCTGGGAAGGATGTGACAACGAGTTAGATAAGGGAGAGGGGGGTGAGAACAAGAAGACTGCTGGACTCGGGAGTGCTTCTTTTCTCTTTGATTTGATAGAGGATGGTCAGCATTCGCACTGTAATCCGCCAGGAGGAGAAGGAGGTATATGGGTCGACTTAGAGCCTCCTTCAAGGCTTCCATCGCCTTTCTCCTTTGCTACTCTTCTTTCAGCTTATAAGCGCAGGCTATCCGAAGGGACCGGACCAGGGCAACCGCTTGAGGAAGAGGGAAAGGGGGATGAACAAGGAGAACAAGACGCAGAGAAGGAGACAGGCGCATGGAGAGAAAGGACCATCAGGACACGTTCTGAAGATGAAAGTGAACAGGGAGCGATATCGAAGGGATGTGAGAGAAAGACGGTGAAGGACATCTCATCTAAGAAGTCCTTCCGCATGTCTTTTTTTCCTCCTGTTCTTGATATTCCTTTCGCGAATGCGCGGCTGTACACTCCGTGTATAAGCTCTTGTTCTTCGTCGCTTCCCTTTTGTAGATCTTCTCCGGTGTCTCTACAGTCGTTCCTCCAAACATTTCTTCCTCCTCTGAAGCCTACAGCTCCCCTCATGTTGCCACTAGAAGAAGGAAGAAGACACACGGAAGAGAGAGATACCTCGCTAAGCAACGAGGAAAGAGGAGGAGAACAACGGACGTCGTCTTTTTCGCAACGAGACTCTTCACTTCAACCCGAGGTGCAGAGTGATACACGCCTAGGCCTTATCTTCCCGTTGACTTCTTTGTCGACTACGGCACCTGGCGAAGTTCTCTCCTCTTTTCCAGTCTTGAATGGGGGGACAGTGAGGAACGGAGCTTCGGCTGCTCCGTCATATCACTCTTCGTCGTATCTTTCTTCTGTTTCTTATCCACGTGTCATTCAGTGTCCCTCAAGACGTAAGGAGGAGGATGGCCCACGGGAAGAAGAGGATTCACTGCGAAGAGCTGTGGCGAGCTGTATAGATGTGCCGGATTCCATCTGTCTGAAGTTTTCTCGTATTGGCAGTTACTCGGGGAGAAGCACGGAGTTAGTTGATGTCCCTCCTCGGGTATCTCTTCTATGCGAAACAGTTGCGGGGTTACTTCACCCGGGACCGGCAGAAGAACCAACAGAAAATAGACGAGAGCAGGAAGAAGAAAATCAGGTCGCAAGAGGAGAATCCGAAGAAGAAGATGAAGACGAAAATGGAGAAGTTGGCAACAGGAAAGGAAGATCCAATGAGGAATCAGACTATCAATGTGGCCCCCGGCAAAGCCCAGGCGAACAGCATGCCTATCATATATATCTAGTTTCTTGTGGCCGTCCTCTCTCTATTTCCTCAGGACATGAAGAGACTCTAGGAAGAGATCAAAAAGGCAATGAAACAGACACCTCTATCGAAAGGAGGTCGAGTCCATCTTCTCTATCTCCCGCTGGTTTGTGTACGTCTCCTCTTTCACGGTGTCCTCTCGCCTCTGAAGTGCAGGATTGTTTTCTTGTCATTGCTCCCGTCGGCTCTTCTCCTTCGTTTTCACTCCGTATGAGCGCCTTCAGCTATGAGGAACCCTTCTGTGATACTGTAGACGCTTCGTCGTCTACAGGTGGAAAGGGTTCGCCTGCGTCAGAAGAGAGTTGGGTTTCGGGGGGGAATTTGATGAAAGCCACAAATAGATCTTTCTCGTCCGCATCGTTTTACTCTTGTCCCTCTATGTCTCAAGAAGCTTTTTCGACTCACAAACCACAAGGAAACGAGATGTTGCCGTGTTCTTCGGTCTCTTCCTCTTCTTCCTGCCCTTCTTGTTCTACTGCTCATTTATCTGCTCTTAACAGTCTTGAGCAGGAAATACATCAAGTTCTCCGCATTCTTACCACTGAGGCAGCCGGACACCTAGGTCATCCTCAAGCTCTCCGCTCGATTCTGCATGCGCGCCATCTGCCCATAGGCTTGACAGAGTGGTTAATGCTTCATGATCTTGCTGAAGAGCTGGGTCAGGATTTGCAGTTCTTTGTTCCTCCTAAAGAAAGACGACAAAGCGCTCTCTTCTCGTCGCCAGAGTCAGGGATAGAAGAAGGACTTCGTTCTACTTCTTCAGATGGGGGTATGAGGAATGGCTTGATACCACGTGGAGAAGCAGGCGAGGGAAATCGAATCAGTACATTAGAACAAGGAGAAGGCCGTCCACGGAACACTGAGAGAACGAAGGAAGTCTTCGCGCTTCTTTGTGTTGATCTTCTAGCTTCGGCTGTCAAGCGATTCACACGGAGTCGTGCAAGAAAGGCTTGTGGGTCCCAGTGGCTATCCCTCTCACCACATTGTAAAGATAACAAGAATCTTCCTTCTATTTCCTCGCCGTGTTCTTTCTCTTCTGCTTCCATCTCGGGTCCTTCCTTCTCTTCGTTGACACCGTCTCACCCTTCTCCTTTTGATTCCTTCTCAAATTCTATTGCTGCTATCTCTTCATGGCTCTTGAGCCCCGAGGCGCCTCCATCGGTATGGGAAGCGGGACAAGGAAGGGAAGAAGGTTGTCCTTCCGCATGCAAACCAGTCAAAAAGTCTTCATCTTCTTCCTCTCCTTCTCCTACTACTACATCATCATCACCTGCACGCTCATTTCAGCAAAGGAGTCGCGGGGAGGAGGTTCGATCAGTCACATCATCTGTAGTGGTTTGTATAAGTCTTGCCGGACTCCGGGCATGTACGATCTTTCCGCGTATATGCGAGAACTTCCCTCAACTTCTGCATACTATCATGACTGTTGCTACTGCTGCATCGTCTCGGTGTCTTCTTCAGCGGGCATTAGGACATCATTTAGGGTTGTCAATCCCTTCCGCTCCTTCCGTACCTTGTTCCCCGGCGCGTTCCGATGTGCGTAATCCGTGGAGGAAAGGAGGGGGAGAAGAGGGAGCCTTTTTCGATTCAAGGGACAGAAGGTCGACAGATCAGGGCTCTATGTGGGAGTGTGTGTCACTGTCCAGTGCTCTCTATACTTCGTCCGCCTCCAAGACCATGAGATATGGCGGCGAGAGGGAAGAAGAGAGACGGGGACAAGGGGAGAAGAAGGAGCGAGAAGAGGAGAAGGCGGAGACAGAAGGAAGAAGAAAAGACAATGCGGGCCCCCCCCGCGTGACAATTTCGCGAGGAAAGGGAGTACGTGTGTGGATCAGACCTCGACTAAAGAACATCATCGATGCCGAAGATGTCGCATGTGTAGGTCTTTCTACGGCTCAGCTAACCATCGATTCTATCCTGGGTAATCTGTCTAGAGTGGTATCGATGTCTGAAGTGACGGCCGAAGATGTCACTGCTCTTCATTCTTCTCCTAATTGTTCTAATGCTTCGTCTACGACTCCATCTTTCTCTTCGCTTCCTCCAAGTGACCCCACAACAACCGATGACGAGAAAACTTCTCCCTGGCCTGCACGCCCAATTAAAAGTAGCGCTAGGGCTAAACCTACTACTGATGCTACTGCTGATAATCACCGCCCCAATACGCCTGGAATTCTAAAAGGAGAGAGTCAGGAGGCTTCTCCTGATTTGTTTCGATGGATTAAAAAGAACTCTTCGCTCGCATGTATAGGAGCTGAAATGCTTGTTCCATCCGTAATGACTCTTGTAGAACATACTCAGCGGTATGGTGCAAGGGGAGAGGGAGAAAATCTCGTAGATCTACCACAGCTTGCTTCGTCTGGTTTACAGCCATCAACATCTGGAGGAAGCCAGAAGGAAAGTCGACTGTGGGAGGGAAAGCAATGGGGGAGCGAGTCGGACGAGAACAAGTTCGTTTGCATGAAAGGAGAACAAGGCGTACACCAGGGGGATGGCCGGGGAGAAGGCTCTGTTCTGAGGCTTCCTATTCTTCAAGCAACCTTTTTAGATAATATACATAGATCTCTTCGTGGTCTCGCGATTTCTCAAGTGGTTCTCCGCTGTCTTGCCTCGACTTCCAGACACACTGGAGAGAGCGATTGTTCAACGTGTGAAGAACGAAGAGGCTGGAAGAACAAGGGACTTACCGAGGAGAACAAGAAGGTTGAGAGTGAAGTAGAACAAAGAACCGAGTTTCTTACAAGATTAGGAACAAGTGTAGGTACACTCAATGGCGTTGCTGATCGTCATCTTCTTCATTTGCTCTTCCAGTTAGTTCTTTCGTTTGATCCCTGGAAGGGTATTTCGACTAGTACCTGTGTCTCGGAGACGCTCGAGGAGCAGAGAACACCATCAGTTAGACGACGAGTTGCCCAGCAAAAGGAGAGAAGACGACGAGGGGACGGTGAAGAAGACAGTGGTGATGCTTTCGACGAAGCAACTGTACACCGCCAGCAAGACAACGAGCATCTTTTCGTGGGAATTGTCACCTCGGTGGAAAGTATTTTGGTGTCTGTACACTGTAGTCTTGAGCTTCAGATAGCTTTTTTACTTCTTCAAGGACTCAACAGATTGCAAAGAGGATTTCTTTCCTCGGCAAGGATGCGTCTCATGAAGGCGATTGATTTGCTTGAAGATCTCTGGGGGCCACTCTCACGTAGTCGCTGTGTTGTACCCGCTACTACTAAGGGAATGAGAGACGCAGGAAGAGCTGAAAAGATAAAAGATGACGTTGTAAGCCCTCATCTTGTCGACGGTCAGAAGAGAAGTTTCTTCAGAACTTTGGGTGAAAAAGAAGCGTTGAGCTGCGAGACCAACTCAGGAGTTCATCCCCTTCTACTCTTTCCTGCCTGGCTTCTTCTAAATCTCGCTTATTGTGGTGCCGTGACCCCTTCTCTTGAATCTCTCCCTGACACGACTTCTCTTTCTACTAAGCCCAGTACGTTATGTCGATCACCGTCTGGGACTCCTCATGAAGGCAGACATGGGGGTAGCGCCGCCGGCGGTCAGCATCTCGTTTTTTCGCATCACTATGCAATGAATACATCAGCCCCATGGTCAGGATCTTCTTTCGAATTGTCAACTGCATGCATTCCGGTGTATCTTGAGTTTATCCGTCTCCTTCGACTCAAATTCCCGTCTTTTCCTCTTCCTGTAGGACCCCCTCATCTTGTCCCCCAGGATCTAGAGTTCTCTCCACAGATCACTATTGACCGTAGATGTAAGCCTCGGGCAGTCTCATCTGTGAGGCCACAGGACGCTAGAACTACCTCTCTTGGAGGGCGTCCAGGAAAAGAACATATGGAGAAGATGTCTTCAAGTGCCAGTGGGAGTTCTGATATGAAGAAACCAAGTAAAAGTGGTGACGACGAAAAGAGTGCTTTGTTCGCAGGATCTCCTTTTGACCCTTCAGGTCTTCGTTCCCCCGGACAGAAAGGTGATGACCATCAAGAGATGAGAAACAGTGAAGCTCTCCGTCTTTTCGGGTGTACATACAGTCCAAAATACCCGCAGGAAGAACACTGTCATCTACCAGAAGTCTCAGTACTTACTCCTAATAGGGCTGCTGCTATTGTTCTCTTCAATCTCTATCGTGTCCTTCCTCAAGTCCAACAATGGGTATCTTCTTTTGATATTTTCTCTGTACGGGGAGATCACGCATCATCCGTAGCTCAAGCGTGTGCAGGTTACACAACTGCCAGACTTCTTTCATTGCAGTCTAGGGACTCATCCCGCGTTCTTCCGTCTTCTCGGAAAGATTCTTCTCTCTTTTCGTATTGCCGAGGCTCAGGGCACGCAGGCGAAAGTGCAGCTTCAGTACGAAATAGTGCACCCATGGAATGTTTGTACGCAGAAGGGACAAGGACAGGCTCCTTAGGGTTGTTTTCTCAACCTATCTCTTGTTCACCACCTTCACTGCCCCCATCGTCTGTCAGTCTTCTTCCTAGTGTGTATATACACTCGACCGCTCAACAAAGAGGAGGCAGCAGCGACTGTTCTCCTGTCAATAGACCCAGTAACAGTCTCGTCTGTGGGGGGTCTTCTCCATCTTCTCTAGTGACGGGGGGAGAGAGTTCTAGGTCCATGCGGCTAAGAGAAGAACTTGTTTCCTTCAAACGGGAGATGCATATTTTTCTCTCTGAGAATGAGTGTCACCTCCGTCGCTGGTATGAGAGCCAGAAACATCACACAAGTCTTGCCTATGCATGCGGTAGCAATGAGAGTGGAGCTCTCGGACTAGGACGACCATCTTTCTTTCCTTTCGATCCAATCCTGGGGGAAGAAGAAAACGCGATTGAGCTAGACAAGGGCATTGATCTATGGTAAGTCGACTGCCATTCCTCTTCCTGCGTACATAGAAGTGCATGGGTTTGCAGAGAGGTCTACGTGCCCACTTCATTCAGTTTCATCTAGAATGTCTCTCCTACTTAGCTTTTTGTTTGTTATGTTGGTGTTCTTAGGCATCCAGTCATTAGGTGACGAGATCGGAATTGCTCATACGTCGATAGCTCACGAAGCTCCTAGATATCTGTTTTGTGTCTCCTCCCCTCATCGTGCGTTTTCACGTATAGCCTCAGTCTCTTAGCATGCACGGACTACGCGCTAGATGAACACAGGATACTGGAGGAAAACGTGATAGAGGAACATAAAGATCTCCAAAAAACTCATAGAAGAGAGGGCATTCGTGATAAGGCCCGTCTCTCTCATATGGATTGTCACTCTCTGACATTGTTGCTATCGTCGTCTTCTTCTTTGTCCTGTCTTCTTTGGGTTTCTTCAGGTGGACACCTCATCCCCAGCGTATCTGTGCGTTGCCATCTGATCTTGTGAGCGTCGCGAGTGGAGTAGCCCATTCGGTGGGCCTCACGGCCTCGGGGTGTCTGTACACTTGGGGCGATAATGGTGCTGGACAGTGTGGAGTCGGGTGTGTTTCCAGCGACAGAATCGAAGACAATAGTAATGACAGCCTTTTCTTCAGTGACAGAGGTGGCGTTACTACATCCTCTTGCGGTAAGCGAACCACTACAGAAGAGGAAAGAGAAGAAGTGGACTTGTCGAGACGGAGGAAGCATTCGGCGGATGTAAGAAGGGGTGAGGGACTTGAAGAGGTTACGTCACTCTCCTGGGTGTCTTTCACGCATCTGCCTTTGACCTCCGAAAGAAGCGGCCTCGGAGGGCTGTGGGGGGCAACAGCCGAGGATTTGAAGAAGGCAAAGGAGATGAAGGAAGGAATCTCGACAACGACCCAAAGGAGTTTCAAGAGACTTTGTGAAAAGAAGAGAAAAGAGGAGGATACTGATAAATTTCTTACCGAGTACGTGAGTATTCCCGTGGAAGTACCGGTGTACGAGAAAGCAGAGAGGTCAAACGACGACGATACTTGTCACTTGGCTGAGAGTGTTGATTTCTTAAGACTCCGACCATCACTTCTTCCTCGGATTTCTTTTTCTCAGATTGCATGCGGAGCAGATTATAGTGCTGCAGTAAGTTTTTCCGGGCGTCTGTACACCTGGGGCTCGAATACATGCGGCGTGTTGGGGCTCGGGGACACACGACCTCGATCATCTCCATGTCTCGTTGATCCTTACTCTCTTATCCCTGCATGTGAGCAGTTGTCCTCATCACCGTCTCATGAAAGACTGAAGGAGAATCCGGGGGGAGGAAGCCTTTCTCCTATCTCGCCGATAAACAGCTCAAGAAAGAATCATGTTGACGGGTCACCAAGACGAGAAGAGAAGAAAGTTGATCGCTGTTGTTTCCCGCCTAACAGAGTTGCTAGGGTTGCGTGTGGCAATAGCCATATGGGTGTCGTTGTGGAAGGTGGATCTCTATTTCTCTGGGGAAGCAATTGGAGAGGGGAGTGCGGTTGTCCCTCTGAGAAAGAAAAAAAGAGAGAAGACATCACAGACCATGGGAAAGAAGACGGAGAACAACAACAGGAAGAAACTTGCCAAGCTGAAGAAGAGATTTCTACCCCACGTGAACTCTGTGTGTTTGACCTGGCCCCTCTCCGTCAGAGGTATCTCTCTGTCTATGAGGCCGTGATGCTCTGGGCTTTCATTCAGCTGGGGGACGAGAAGAATAATCAAACAAAAAACAAGCTTTCGCCTGTCTCAACTGAGCGAGACGAACAACAGAAGGATAAGAAGCGTGGAGATGATCATGATGTTCATAGTAGCAAAGTGGAGGATGACCCTTCTTCTCACTCACGTCCAAAGTGTGTAGCAGAACCTCGCGAAGGAGTCCGCCTGTATGTATGTCCGTCAAAGAGAAGCTTCACTATGGCACTTCGTCCTTCTCTTTTACGTGGACTATGCATGAGTGTTCGTCGCACGACTAAAGATGCATGTGCTGCTTATAAGCTACTTCAGCACCGCTTAGTGTTTTCTCTTCTGTCTTGTGGTTCTGTACATACACTTGCTCTTGGACATATCTCTCTCCTCGGGGCGGGAGAACCAAGAGAAGAGTTCTCAGAATATCTAGAGACGAAGAAGTTGAAAGACTCAAGGAAGAGAGGCCATTGTGCAAGTAAAGATGAAGAACTGAAAGAGACAGAAGAGTCAAAGGGACGGCAGAAGAGCCTCGGTGAAAGTATGAAGAAGACTACAAAGATTGCCTTAGAGGGCACAGATGAGGGAGAGGATAAGATGATCTATCGAGGGTACTTGTATGCATGGGGAAAAGATAGTGGAAATTGTTTAGGTCTGGGAGGTAAGATCATTGACGCTTCTCAAGATTGCCCTGCACGTCTCCGTCCTGAATTGTTCAAGAGAGAATCTTCGTCTTTTCTGGCTTACGTCGAAGGAAAACAGCAGCAAGGTCAGGGCGGAGGAGAAGAAGAGAAGACGTTGAAGATACAGAAAGAGCAAGAAGAAGAGATGCTTGAGGTGTTCCAAGTCGCTGCAGGAGGCACGACAAGTGCGATCGTAGACAAGCACCATCGGCTTTGGCTCTGGGGGGATGTCACGGGTATCTGCGGGGAGTTCTTTAGGTACGTCCTAGGTACATCAGTCAAGTTATGTGCCCGGCCACTCCTATCTAGTGATGGCTATCGCTGCTGCCTTGGCGGTAAAAGTGGTTGTCTGTCATCATCTTCAGTCAGCTGTGTGAGCGCTGGCGCATGCAGTTGTTTCAGTGGGTACTCCTCCTAGTACTGCTGTGTGTTTAAAAAAAAGGGGGGGTTGAAGAAGCACAGACAGACACCGTGACAAATGGCAGTCAGTGTAGGTGCCCAGTGTTCTTGGTTTTGACTTGATATGAGAAAGCACATCCACTCCTCACGAGTAGAGAGAGGAAATAGAAGAGGGAAGGGGGGGATTTTTACAGGACCTCCAAACTCTCTTATTATACTCCTGTCTTTTCCATCCAGTCCAGAAAATCACCTGTGTACCTTCGATTCTCTATGGTGTGGTGGGGCACAAGCATGAGAGGGCCGGAAGACTTTGTTGAGACGCACGTGCAACGGAAGAAACACACTCTTCGTTTGCATGCAGAACTCTTCGGATGATACAAGGGTGGTTATAGACTGACTGGTCCGTATACATCAAGCAGCTGTTCATGCGCGCATATATGTAGGTGCCTTCCCTCATACCATCCTGTGAGCAAGCGAAAGCGTTGTGTGTTAGAGTTGGACGGTTGCTACAACTGTTGCCAACATGTCGCCCCCACTCGGCTAGAACTTTCTGTGCGCGTACAACGACAGTATTTGATGCTTTTTGTCTCTTCTCTCGTACGTTTCGCCTGGTCTACATTCCTCTACAGGCCACCTCACCACCAAGCCTCTTGCCTTTCTCCTACCGTCTTCACTGTCTCATCTTCTTCTTGTTCGACCCGTCGTGACAACCCTCCTCCACATACACCTGATTCTTCCTCTCATACGGAGGTCTTCACTTCGGCAGAGCTCTCTTTTGAACGTCTCTTCTCTCCTGACCCACTCCCAACTGCCGGTAAACCAAGAGACGAAGGGAAGGGGACCCCCGTGAAGAAAGGCCCAGATAAGGATAAACATCAGGAAGAAGGAGATTTCGCTCTAGAAGTTTCTTCTGTCGTTTTCCCTGTGGAGGCAAGTCGTATGCTTCTAGTTACAAGGGAAGGTGCAGTTGTTGCTCTAGGCGATGGGTGTGGGATCCAGATACCTCATCATGCAGTTGCGAGTGCGGCATCGAATCGTCTATTTGAAAAGCATTTCCGCCTGGAGGAAGGTACCAAAGATGAAAGAGATTCTCGAAGAGGAGTGAAGGAAGGAGAGAGAATGACAGGAAAACGGAAAGAACAAAACAAAGAGTTCAATCAAGGAAAGGAAGAAGGCGAAGGTGGGAGAGTGCTGTCTGTACAGCTGCTCAAAAGAGACAAGGAGACGAGAGGGGAAGAAGAGCAGGAGAATCACAAGAATGAAAAGGTGCATTCCGGGTGTAAGGGCATGGCCAATCAAAATGAAGAGTACGAGATACGAAAAAAGTTTCTACTATCTGCTACGGCTACCATTACACCTCGATTCTGGGTGGATAAGAGCCGACAACAAAGACTCTATGGGATCGAGCATGTTGTCTTACCTCCTGGGAGACGGGTGAAGATGGTGAGTCTTGTTACGTGCTTCCTGGGGAATTTTTCACACTATATAGATATATATATATAAGTGTAGCCGAAGACCCTTATGTATGCCTTAGTAGAGGGACGACGAAAACTCGGTTGTGTCGTGCTCTGTCTTATGTATTTCTCATGTGCATACCTCTCGGTGGAAGTGGCACTTCCGGGAATTATCTTAGATAAGCATGTTGTACGAAGCTTTCTCAAAGCACATTCACATCCGTATCGCGGAGCAGATGAGTCCTCCATCCACATCTTTTGAACTGCGATGACGCTTTGAGAGTAGCGCTTTCCACTAGCTGAGGCCTCTTTCGGTTATGCTATACCAGTTTGATATAAGGTGCCTGTTTTTCTTGTGTAGACCATACGTCTTCTGCGCCCCCCAACGCTAACTTCTTTCCTGATTGTGTATCTACCGTGTAAACATCTTTGGATGACTTCAGCGTACTACGGCGGTTTTCTCATCTTTCGGTGCCGTGTTAAACCACTGCAGGTTGTGTGTTGTATGACCAGCAGGAGGGATATCGACTAGAAGCAATGTGACCGTACAGCAGGTATATGTGCATATGTCTAGGAAGAACTTCAAGAGATGTAGCATTCAGTATACAGCTTTCTATGAGGGTTGATTCTCTTTCATTCTTTCTCCTACATTCTGTTTACAGGTTGCAGGAGGAGTGAATCATCTCGTTCTTCTCACGTCACCATCTTCTTCGTCATGTTCCCTTTCTTCTTCTCTATGTCTTCCTCTTCTTCTATCGCCTTCATCCTCTACAAGTAAGAAACAACCATGGACGTCTCATGTGTGGTCTGTGGAGCAACTGCCAGGTGTCTTGACTCCTCGGGCCTCTTCTTTGTCTTCTACTCCTCATCTTCCCTCGATCAAACCGTCGGAGGTCCAGACGGGGGGCAATGGGGTGACTGTCACAGCAGGAGAAGAGAAGAAGAAGAACAACTCTAGTACGCCTTGGTTCCCTAATCTTAGGACTGATATGTTGACAGGGACGTTCTTTTCTCCCTCTTCGAGTAAGGATCATTCCATGTTTTTGTCTCACGGCGAAGACAAGAAAGAGAAGGATCTGAGGAATGTGTCGGGAGAGAAGAACGAGAACATATCCTTTGGAAGTAGTCATAAGAGAAGTTTTTCTGCTTCATCTTCTTGTGAGAGTGGCCGTAGTGCACGTGAAGATGACAATGGCAGGCGTTTCAATACTTTCTTCAGTTTCACTCATTTCAATGGACCATCCGATGAAAAGCACCACTCAAGTCGTTCTTCTTTCTTCAGTTTAGGAGGGGCGGCAGGCGAAATAGGTACACTAAAGAATTTCAATTCAAGTTCTTCCTTCTTTAGCTTTACGAAAGATGACGACGATGGGGCTTCCTCTTCGCATCCCAACAACTCACCCAGTACAAAGACTCCAACAACGGGAAGCGCTCTCGGGAATTGGGCATCTCGATTTGCTGCTATGTCTACGTTCTTTCCTGCTGCGAATGGAGGGAAGAAAGAAGAAGAGATTTCTCCTTCACATGAAAGACCTTGTAAACCTCTCGTGGTGACAACGGAGAAGGAATGTGGGGAAGGAGAGAGAGAGAACGAAGCAATGGGGAAGAAGAGAAAGACTCATTCTGTGAACGAGAATGATAAGAGGACAGATACGTCAGAAGAAGAACGGAGAAGGGTTCATATTGCGGACAATGGACTTCACCAAGACACACCACCTGTCCACGCGAAGTTTTTGAAAAGTTTAGCTGAAGGATTCCAAGCACGCGTACAGGGAGCAATCGAGGAAGGTCTCACTAAGGCTGTAGGGGGGGGAGAAGAGGAAGAAGACCCGCGTGATGAGAAAACTGAAGAGTTGAAAGCAGACAAACTGGAAGCTCTCCTAGAGACGGTGGACAGGTAGGGAGTTTCTACTTATGTCTTAACATGTTTTGTATTCTGTTCTTTCATGGCTATGAGTCTTAGACAGTGCATATTGGTAGCCTAGTGTTGACTGCGAGCGTTTTCTGTAAGACATTCTTCAACTGGTAAACCTCCTCTATGTTTGAGCCGCCCTCGCGCGAGAAGTAATGGCCTCGCTTTCAGAAGGAACAGAGACACTCATTCTCGTTGTTACCAGCAGCTGCTTTGTAAGTGTCCCGTATAGATATGTATATGTGCATATATATATATATATATGACACATATCTAACTATCTATCTGAATATATATATATATATTTATATTCAGATAGATATATATATATATATATTCAGATAGATAGATAGATAGATAGATATGTGTCAGTTGTTCCACTGATAACAAGAAGGCATCGTGATTGTTAGCGTCTTTCACATCATGTTAAGGATGTGTAAAGACGAAGAATGTCTTAGTCGGTTTGTGAAAATGAAGGGGTATTCTTGTTCTTACCATGATCAGCATCAGTCGATGAGTCCCTGTTTCCATCTCCGTTTCCCTACTCTCTTCTAAATCATTGCTTCACATGAGATCTGTCTTCGGTCTTTCTATCGCTTTCTCTGTGGGGAGATGTCAAGGACCCACTCATGCCACTCCCCAAGACTACCCTGTCCTTCACTTCAGCCGTCAACTTGGATGAGTCCTGATGTTGCCAGTTGGCTTCGTGTGCAGAGATCTATACTTATAGGAGCTGCCTTATTTCACCCCTTTTTCTGACGAGGTTGATGTCGCACCCAGTAACCGTGCACACAGATGTTAGGTTCGATCTCTTGAAATGTTGGGGGGTGATGGTGGTGGGGAGGATGGCGTGAAGCCATGAGCTGGACGTGCCGGAGTGTGAAAAGACAGACATGGGTTCTTTCTTTGTGCGTTGTTTATTTGTATAGAAATTCTGGGAGGCTCATTAGTGCTGTCACGAACTTTCTGAATCTACCGTTTTCTTCACCTGATTCAAATCCTATCGAAACTCCACGCCAACAAGAGGCAGCAGCCCGACCATCTTCCCTCACACCTAGATATCTCTCGTCTTCCTCAGGGTCCTTGTATGGGAATCCTTTAGCTCAAAGACAATCATCTCGGGATCTTCTTCAGGGTACTTACTCCCTCTCTTCTCATCAGCAGAGGCTCTCAAATGAGCTTATCAACACTTCAAGAAGGTTCGATCAAAATGGGAGACAGAGTACTATGGCGAAACGCCCTTGTGCACCGTATTCAATGCCCGCTAGGCGCATTCCTATGGATACCTCTACAAGGCTTTCTTCCGATTCAAGTGACCAGCAAGATCCAGGTCAGTATCACCAGAAGTGGTCGACTCATGCTTTGTCTTCTTCGAATACGGGTGCATATACAGCCTTTGAACAGCGCAACATACGAAATCGTGCAAGGGAATTCTCGCAGCGTTCTACTCTTGAAGGAGAGAGCCGATTCTCGTCAGCAGAAATGTCGGATGTCTCGGCCCCGTTGTCAGGCGGCGGCTATTCGGGTCTCGTGTGGACAAGCCGGCAACTTCCGATTCACATGCAAGCATCAGGTCAGGAGACAGCACCGGCAAAACTAGAGGGGTATCATAGCCGTGGTTATAACGAGAACGGAGGCAGGGAAGAACAGGAAAAGAATGAAATGGAAGAACAGAGACGACTTCAATTACAAGCAGCTCAGAAACACCTGTATTATCAAGCGTTGGGGGGTGCCAGGGGAGGGGTATGGCTCCAGCAGGTTGGTCTCCCGCACGCAGACGAAGGAGTCGTTAGGGGAGAGGTTCCACGGACGTCAGGGAAGGGGGTTCCTGCTCCGAGCGAAGGAATGAATAGCCGGTCGACTAGCCAGTCGGAATGGTGGTGGCTAGGCCATCCACGTTCTAATGGCACAACTTCAATGGCAGAGCACAGTGTCTATGCAGCCGCCGAGCACCGGTACCCTCCTGCCCAGGCGGCATCTGCACCTTCTATTGAAGGTTCCCGAAGCTTTGGGTCTCCCTTGGAACAGAGCAAAGTTTCCGCTCCCGGGGCGGTATCATTAGAGGCGAAGAACCATGTTGATTCCTTACAACGTTGTACATCTCTTAATGCTGCGGTCCCACAAGACAGAATACAACGGGCTTCTTCGTCTCGGGTTCAGAGTGTCGGTGCAGGCGGAGGGATGCTTCGTGTTGAGGAAGTGGGTGGATCGTCACCTTTCCTTGGAGGAATACCGACAACAAGCCATCATCACCTGAGGGAACACGAATCTAGAGAAATGCCCACTTGCCGGAGTCCGCCTCCTCTAGCACCGCTTGCCTTCGCGTTCTCACGACACTCGAGTAGCCCTGATGGAGGAATAGGACGGGAACTTCATCTGGGAGAAGGAGGGGGTATAGGAGCAGTACTGAAGAATCAGGGGTGTGTTTTCTCTGGCAACAACAGAGATGAAGTGAGACAGAATAGTGGTGGTGGCTGTGCGTCGTTGAGCATGCAAAAGCACAATCCGATTGAGGCAGATTGGAGACATGTACGCTATGATTTCCAGGAGGTGGCACATCGTCAGGGTTTACAAAACCAGCCACCATCAGATCAGAGTCATGCGACTTACGCGGAACAGTCACCTGCAGGTTATTATTCAAATGCTTCAACTCCGCAAACGGGAGTTACGCGAGGTCACGGCCGCTTGAGTAGCAGCAGCTTTTCGGGACTCACAATAGGTCCTTACCAGAGTCCTCAGCCCACAGCAGTAAGCAACAGTTTCTTCCAAGGACAAGCGCCATCGTATCAGCCCCCTTCACTCTCCGGTTTGGGACATCAGGCGGGAACGCCTGTACCTCGAAGACAATATACAATAACCACTGAGAGTTTACGAGCCCATCCTTCTACTATTCCCTATGAGAATAATCAGTCCCAGCAGCCTTCATTGCTCCCCCCCTCGTCTACTATCCCCACACGCCAGGCAGCTAACTATCCCGTAGCAACACCAGCTGCACCCCATCATTCTCGACAATCGTCCGATATAGCTCCAGCGAGACAGAAGACTGTCAGCGAGCGTCTCTTCTCAGGCATCTCATATGTGTCTCCGAGCCAACAGCAGTCGCTTATACCGGGGGCAGGTGCCGACGGGGTATACTGTTTACCTCCTGTCCACTCCGAACAACAGCACCGCATGCAGACCGTCGGACACACGCCCCCGACTGTGGGTATGACACACTATCGAACCCAAGTGCCGTCGTCAAGTGGTCAGCCCCGACTGCAATCTGCTTTACAGGAGCAAGTGGCACGGGTGCAACCGGTTCCGATTGTACCAGACAGTCAGCTGTCGAAAACACAACGTTCCCAAAGTATCCAGTCCCCTCAGCCGCAGCTGCGCAGCAGGGACCATGTTCTTAACCAGCAGCGCCAACTTCAGACGCAGTCCGTGGTTCCTTCGGGTTTCGTTTCTAGCACAAATCTGGGGCTGCCAGAGACAGGAACCTTCGGGCTTCCGCAAGCAAGACGGGGAGCAGCGGCACCGGCGGCTCTACAGGAACGAACGCACTATCCAGGCAGGGGCTCAGCGGCAGTGCAGTACGTCGGTATTCCACCCACTTTTTCTTTTGAGCCTTGTTCGTGACGAGGTTGGGCATACTTGGATGAGCTATCTCGACAGGTGCATCTGTGTATGTAGTTTGTCTGTGTGAGCGCGCGCTTCGAGTTCAGCGAGGAAGCAGGAGCGTGTGTCTGGTTTGTGTCAGACATATAAGGATGAAAAAGTTCTTCATCGCCCCTGGTATCACCCTTCCACGTGTTTTTGCCATCTACCGGCAGGGCGATGCCGATCTGACACGTGTTGGGAGGTATTCGGTGTGCTTCTATGTGTGTTTGTACCTGGCGCTTGTCTCTCTCTTGGTGGAGTGTGCGAATCCGGAGCGGGGGAGCTCGGTAGGCGGCAGAAACGAGTAACAATCCATCGTCTGGTTGTTCTTCATTCATATGCCGTGGATTGGGAAGCATGCCGAGTTCCAGCGGCGGACGCACAGGGCGCATGCGCATGAGGGGTGATAGGCTGTCTTTGCTTCGAAGCAGTGCTGAGCATCTAGTGTGCTCTGGTGCCGAGACCTTCGGATGTGTTGAAGTTTTAGCAGGTGGAGTGAAGCTGACAAGGACGTCTCCTGGTGATGTTCCATATTGCGATACCAGACGCACTGGAGCTACCTCGGTGCATACCAGTGTATTTCGTTCGAACTGTGCCTGTATGGAAGAGCCTTCAGTGAGTGCCTGAGAAACGGTGCCTGCATATATTGCGTGACGCCTTTTGTGGAGACGCATAGACAAGGAGCTGAGTTAACGGCGGACTGATACGTCCTGAGTTGGTACGAGCTTGCTTATTCCCCTGCCTTCTCAGATGCTCGACCTTAGCTCAGATTGCACGTGCCCACACTGTACGTACAGTGTATAAGGCAGGACAGTTCCGGGAGTTTCGTGGTTAGTTCAAGAGGTCGTAACGCCAGCCTCTTCGTCAAACACTGGTAGATGACGGTCGCTCGTCGTCAGACCAAACACTCTTCTGGGGTGCCTCAGGCTCGTCACGGTGAACGCGGTTTGAAGCCGCACAAGGAGGCGAGGACCACTGGAACGTGAGCCGAGACACCTGGAGAGCGGCAATCAGAGAAAGAGACATATCAAACCTTGCATCAAATAACAAAGACAAAAGTAGCAGACGTCTTTCGGGGGCTCGCAGCCTGACGGTGTTCAATGGGAGAGATGTAACGCCGCACGCGGTGACTCGTGGCGTAGCCGAATGCGACAGTCGTCGGCATTATATCGATAAATTCACGTTCTCAGCGAGGAATGCCTGTGCACTATTTCTTAGATTAGCCAGTTCACTGGCAAACCCGGCGGGGCACACGAAGGCGTTCCTTACCCATTTTCCCGACGGGCCACCAAGTACCCCCTCCCTGGACAGTTCTCAGGTGCGACGCTGCACTGGCCAGAAAGGAGCGGCGGTCACCCCGGGCAGGAGGTCAGCATGAGCACACCGTAAAGGAAACACCGACACAAACACCCATCACTATCACTGTACAAGGGAAGTGACAGAAATGGGGTTCGAACCCACCCCCTTTCGGACTGCGGCCTTAACGCAGCGCCTTAGACTCCTACAGATACAACCGAGGCAGAATGGCCGAGTGGTCTAAGGCGCTGCGTTAAGGCCGCAGTCC
>NW_027157264.1:0-589 GCF_002600585.1 Cystoisospora suis
TGTACTCTCCTCGCAGTTTGCCACTCAGTTCGTTCTTCACGCAGGTTGGTACTCAAAACATTCTTTACACAGGTTGGCACTCAGAACATTCTCCCACAGCTCGTCACTCAGTTCACTCTTCACACAGGTTGGCACTCAGTTGTTTCCCGTTGGCGCTCAAACCATTTCTTCCCACAGTGTGTCAGTAGTTCTCATCACGACTCCGTCACTCCCCCCTTTTGTAGCGCCGCGACATCAAAACAGAATCCCACAGAGTCGGCGCTACAAGAGAGAATTGCCCCTCCGTACTCCAATCCCAGACTCAAATGAGCTGGTCGGCTCGAAAGGAAAAATCGTACATCAGGCACGGGGTTTTCTCAACCCGAACCGAAAGGAATCGTTTCTCCCAAACTAAATGAGTTCGCGCTCTCCGCCCCACGTGGTCGCGGTTCGTGAAAGCGCGCAAACCGAAAACAACAAACGCCGCATACCATCCCAAAAACCACAAGGAGTCAACCTAACTTTCGTTTCATCGTTCTGTCTTTTCCTTCCCTCCCGAACGCGTTATTACAAATCCCTCGATAAAGTATTTCAATTTATCCTCACTTGA
>NW_027157265.1:0-342 GCF_002600585.1 Cystoisospora suis
CAAGCAGGACAAGGAGATTGACGCCTCCTAGGGGACGATAAAAGCAAGAAGGGATCCACGGAAACCTATTGGGAGTGCTCCCGGGAGCCATAAGCCTGTTTAGTGTAGGGGACGTGCACGACCGCGTTTTCGTGATCTAGAGCAGGCGTCGAAAATTGCACGGCGGTCTCGCGCGGCACCTAGACCCCGCGCCGCCTTGAAACTAGTATAGTTAGATAGGGCAGACGAAGAGGTATCTAGAGGTACCCAAATTATAGCTGTACGCGTAAATCTAGGGAAATCGATATTTCGCACCAAAGTAGCGGAGAACCGGGGCAAGCGCCGTCTACCCCGCAACTCGCG
>NW_027157265.1:881-1464 GCF_002600585.1 Cystoisospora suis
AAGCAGAAGGCAGCCCGGTAGGGCAAAACACACGCTTTTTGCATAAATTAGGTATCAATGGAAAGCACGAGACATTTGCTGACCATTGAGCCCTAGCTAACACAATGAGAAGGAAGAAACAGGCACGGGAACGACACCAGGACCCCCGTCGCGCCGCGAGGCTCGCGGGAGGGAGCTCACCCGCCGGTGAATCGAGCCGGCAAGAATACGGTTTCCACCCGATCCCGGGCAAGGAACCGTGCAAAACGAAGACGAAATGCACAGATCTGCACCCAGGAAACCCCACATCCTGCGTCCGACGCGAAAGCAAGACGAAATCCCCGCGGGCCGAAGCCGTCGAGCCAGGCCAGGCGGTCCACAATGTGCAGTGTGCATAAGTCAGTCGGTGTTTGGTGGGAAAAACTCGTTCCCCGTGCGAAAACTGGGTACAAATGGATGGCTTCTAGTGAAGCCTAACGTTTTGGCTCCTTTTGAGCCAGAAAGAGCTAGCGGACAGGGTGAAATGGCCGTAGGCCACACCGGAGAGGGCTGCAACACGACCAGCCGGGACCCGAGCTGTCTCCCGCGCGGCTGGCCCAGCCCC
>NW_027157266.1:0-3139 GCF_002600585.1 Cystoisospora suis
CCAGAACAAGAAGCAAGAAGAACCCACCTCCACTCAAATGCCGGCTATTCGCCCCCATACCTCCTCTCTCTCCTCCTCCACCGCCTCGCTGTCTGGGAGTCCAGCGATAATAGGGAGAAGATGAAAAGGCAAACTTATCTTCTCCTTGATGACCACCACGATAGTAACCCCCTCCTCCCCCCCAAGGACTACTAGTAGAAGAATAAGAATGACTATTGTTGCTGTTGCTGTTATAGTAACTACCGCCTCCTCTTCCACGTGAAGATGCGAAGAATGGAGACGACGCTTGGCCTCTCTGTGAATGGAAAAGGGACCCGATAGAAAAAGAAAGAAAACAAAAGGGTGGTGGGGGAGTTCTTTTACTTCTATGCCATTTCGATAGTCTTACAAGGTTCTCTCTCTACACATCTCAGGCATAGACATTTGCCAGGGTGAAAGAGGGACGCAACACATTGAGAAAGGGTGGTGATGGCTATAGCTGCCAGGACCCCGCATGCACAAAAAGACACCCACGCTCGTGATGGACGACGTATTCCCTCACACAGGCTCACGTACACCAGGAAAAAGACATCCAGCAAAGATAATCAGGTGTAAATGAAAGCTATATATCAGAGAGACAGACACAGTCACATAGAAAAAGAGATAGAGAGATAGATAGCTATGGCTGACAACTTACTTACTTTCGCTCTCATAGTAACAGCACTGCTCTACAGAAAGCATGGAGACACGTCCTCATTCCAGATCATCCAGAAAAGAGAGACACACAGAGAGAAACACTCGATAATTCTTTCTCTCGTCTCTCTCTCTTTTGCCTTCTTCTTCATCTATAGAAATCAGATCAAGATATAAACTTCACTTACACTTCCTCCTCCGTGTCCCCCTCTTCCACGACCGCCTCCTCCACCCTCAGACGTCTGCTGAGCGTTCGCTCTGTTGGCCGCGACTATCTCATCTAAAGATCCACACACAAGAGAAAGTGGTGGTTCGAAGAGACGACAACATCTTCGTCTTCCCTGCCTATCAACCGTCACACTGTGTATGTACACTCCTGTCGTATACACGACCACATGTAACTGTATCTCTCTCTCTTGTGAACATAGTTAGGCCCATATATGTTGACAAAATACAAGATTTGGTAGACAGATTTCTATGCAGAAGCATTACGATAGCTGGGTGGAACATATATGTATGTATATAGAAAGACAGAGTGCCGACGAGATGCAGAAGCAAAGAAGTATCTCTACTTGTAAGAGAGATTCTCCTTCTTCAACGCAGGGAAGAAGATTGGTTAGGGATGTCTTCTACTAGGCACCTATCGTTTCTTATTTGCCCCCTGAGAATATGACGTCATGAATGTGTAAGGAGTCACGTCATACTCCCTCAAGTATGACACGCTTCTAATAGAATAGGGACAGGCAAACGCGCTACTACAGCCTCCATTGACTGATGTATAAGGAAGTATGAAGCTCTTCAGAGGTGTCTGTGACCGTACAACATACACTGAGGAACGCGGGCGCTGCATGAGAATACTCGAGCCAGGAGTAGTAGTAGGACTAGGCGTGAAAATATAATCGGTAGGCAGTTAATCGGCTTATAAACGGAGAGAGCCATAGACACATGATGGGGGAAAGATAAGATCATCATCTCTTCCCTCCCTTTTGTTGGAGACCATTGAATCGTGCTAGATATACGAAGGAGACTTAACTGAAAAGCTTTCCATGGCTTATGCATAAGACGCAAGTAGAAGCAAAGATTCGAGATGATAAAGGCCAAGGGCGAGAAACCCTTGTCGGAACCTATAAGATATACGCGTACACTGGAAGTAGAGAGGGTTGTGAATTAGGTATGTGTAAAGTTCCTCCTCCGCAGACAGCATCCATCTTTCATCTCTCCTCTCCCCTGTATAAAGATCAACTGATCTACAGGCTATACCACGTATCGAGACTTGACAGTTTCCTCATGAACCATCAACATAAGTATGATGACGCCAGAGAAAAACGTCCCCTACCATCGGCGATAAAGAGAGAAAGAAAAAGATAAAGAAAAGAGATCTCAGGGACGTCTCGAAACACCCCAAAGCAACGGAGCGAGACGGGGAGATAAAGCGGCAATGAAGAGAAAGAGGAGAAAAGAAAGAAGAGACAGAAGAAGACAGAGAGAGACAAAGAAGACTAACAATCCTTACCTAAGCTCATATCCAGCATAGACTGCGCCATGTTGATAGAGAATACAGATTCGAGAAGACTTTCTTCTTCTTCTTCTCTCCTAGCAGAACGAAATGTCTTTTCCCCGTTACAAGCGTCTATCCACCCCCTCCCTTTGACGTGGAAGTGGCTGAGAGGAAAGAGAAAGCTAGTGGCGAGTTCTATACAGTGTTTCACGAAAGAAAGAACACAGAGACTAAGCAGTCTTTAGAGATGAACACGGAAGAGGAAAAGAAGACACGGAGAGATCTTGGACGGAAAGAAAGTGACAAAAGCGGAGGCGAAGAAGAACGACTGGAGAAGAAAAAGGGCTTTTGCTTACTGCTAGAAAGACAGCGGAGAAGAGGCGAAGAGACTTGTGAAGAGAAGCACTCTCAAGAGAGAAGGAATGTGGATAGAAAAAAACAACTGAAAGGAAGATTTAAGAAGAAATATAGCATCAGGGAGAGAGGAGACAGAAGAAAGACGACGAGGGAGGGGAAGGACGACGGTGAGAAAGATAAGAGGAACATGAAAGATGTAGACAGGGAGAAAGATGAAGAAACCGTTGAAGTAAGAATGGGCGTCGTCTCAGGTGACGCCCCAGAGAGTGTTATGCCTTTTTCTTGATTGAAGTGCGCAAAGAGTCGACAACGAAAGTCAGTAGGAGAAAATGAAGAAGGCTCTCATACCCAAGGGTAAAAACGTGTAAAGAGAAGGAAAGACAGACAGTGATGAGAAGGGGAAAGAGGCGGAAGTTGACGTGAAAGCTGAGGAAAAGAAGAAAGCGCCTGGAGACTTTCAAAGAAGCGGAAAAGGCAATCTAAAGACGGATTGAAAGTTTGGTAGGAAGACACCGCCGAAGGGAAGCCGCAGGCAAGGAAAAGAAGGCAGGAGAGCTGAAAGAGAAGGAAGGGAAGTTACCGGGAGAGGGTAGAAACAAGAAGAGAAATGGA
>NW_027157266.1:3206-3359 GCF_002600585.1 Cystoisospora suis
AGAAGAGAGAGAAAAAGAGAAGAGGGGAGAGGTTTGTGAGAAAGAGCGAGCAGTAAAGCCGGAAAAAATCTCAAACGATCCGAGACAAAGTGGAGAGAGCAGACGTTATCCTCACCGGAAGGGGAAAAAGAGAGACAAGAATAGTGAGCGAAA
>NW_027157266.1:3447-6279 GCF_002600585.1 Cystoisospora suis
TGTGTAAAGGAGGAGGCGGATGAGAATAAAGAAAAGCAGACTTCTGCCTCAGTTGTGTATCTTTCGCTCTGCAGGAAGAGCGACACGCCAGCAATTCTCTATTGCATTTCCTTTTCGCTCTCTAGAGAGAAGAGGAAAGGCGAATTCACACGGAACACACAGAATGAATCAATGATAAGAAAGGGAGACGGAACATGACATAGCACGTGACCCAACAGGAGTCAGCTCGTTTTGATGAGTGAGCCTGGCTTTCCTTCTTGCTTCAATCCTTTCCCTTGTTCGGGTACTGTCGGTACACCGACGAACTTACCTGCTTACTTCATAGCGTCAGCTTTGAATCTTTCCTTCATACTGAGCAGTGCAACTTTTCTCGTTCCTTTCTCGGGGAACTGTTGCCAGCGGTAACCTGACCATCTATTAGCACCATTAGCATCTACTATTGCTAATAGCCAACCATACGACTACTACGTACTCATGGAAGGGGNNGGGGGGGTATAGAAGGAGTGGGAGCGGTTACAGCAGTAGGAGCAGAGGCAGAGAGAAGAAGGGACATGATCTGTGGAGGAAGGGAGAGCTGAGAAACAGAACTTCTACTCTACTTCCAGTGACTTTTTCTTATGCGTCGTATCTTGTTGATGCACATACACACACAAAAAGCAAGTTTTCTGTCCGTTTGCTGAACGACTTGTGAAAGCAGGAGTCTCAGAAGTTAATCGGAAACTTCGAGTCGTTTCTCTCGATGGGAGGCTCACACACACAGGTTGTTGGTTTAGGATCTGTTTCTCTGCGGCTTCTTCCTAGACTATCAGCATGAATGATGTAACTCCCTTGCGTTGGTCTTTTGCCGAGACGAGAAAGGCACAGCGACATCGAATCACTTTCATATACGTATCATCCAGAAGAAACCTCGGGGGGAAGATAAAGGGAAGATGTTGTATATTGATATAGAGCTACAGATACATGTTGTATACCTGTCCGTCAGTCTCACAAGAAGATTCCCGTGTTAAGAAAGAATCACTAGAAAGACAGACCAAAGATTCTTGTAAGCCCTTCGATAGGCCAGCCTCGCTCCTATTTCCGAGAAGAACTTTCTGAGGATATGGACTAGCATACTGTTTCGACAGCTGAGGTACATCATAGTGGTGTAAGGGATACATCAAAAGCTCTCTCTTCCCTAGTTTGTACGAAAAAAGCTCATGTATATATATCTGTACACTGGTAGGCCTCTTTGTATATACACATGCACCATATCGATAGATAGCTGGATAGATCAAAAGACCGTTATGTGGTGGGGTGTGAGTGAAGATGTACCTTCTGAGAAGTCTCTCCTTTCTCCATGCTTGTGGTAACCGACGGCTAAAGAAGAGCTCTTGATCCAGTCTCATTCTCTTTCTATCCGTTCTCTTCACTCGTACATCTTTCTCGTGTCACAATCTAATGATGATCTGCAGACCTTCCACGTGGGTTTTCCTCCTCTCCTTCGGAGAAACAGTAGAAGTCTCTCCCTCTGCTTTCTTTCTCTATTCAACCAACTCACTGTGGTACCCGAGCCGAAAGATTCTTCCTGACAATAGACTAAATGAAGGCCGCTGTCTCTCTCTGTCTGCTCCCAGCTAGGAAAGAAACAAAGCGACCACCAGCGTAGATCTTCCTCTCTCGACTTTCTTTCAATTAGACTTCTTTCTTCCGGTGTCCTTTCTTCTTCGCTCGCCCTCATCGAGAAATTCTGACTTCCTATGCTCTGACAGGGCTTGAGATACCTAGGGGATGGCCCATAGTAAAAAGCCGCTAGCTCGCTCCAGGAATTCGACCAAAAAGAAAGGTCACCTGTTGTCAAGGAAAGGAAAGTAAACGAAAACCCTCCACGTTGTCCTATCTGTGTTTCCAAAAGAGAAGAAGTTCCCCTGACTCTGTCTCTCTCTCGGACGGTCTCTTCTCGCCCTTTAGTCAACAAGGGTCAAAATGAGAAAGCGAAAGAAACTTGCAGAAGTGGGTGTATAGGAGATCAGAAGGATTCCCAGAAAAGAAGGCTGTATAGGAGATCATAGCAAATGTGGAGACCCAAGAATTTCCGGAGTGTTCATGAAGTGAAGATTCACGGACAGACAGACGTGCCTAGGCCCTACCTACTAGGCGGGGGTCGACCATGGGTCGACAGCGAACCTTATGCCACCCCTGGGTCTATGAAGACGTATCAAACTACATGCGTGCATATATGTACCTGTATGTATTTGTATGTAGTGTGAATAAGTATGTATGAATGAACACGCATGTACGAATATGTATGTATATGTATGCGTGACTATGTGTGTATGAAAGACCACATATGTACGGCGCATATGTAGGTGTCTACACCTGTCATTCTATGCCGCTTGAGCTCTTCCACGAGCACCAAGTGAATTTTCTTTAGAGGGGGGTTGTCTTCGTTCTCCCTTGATACCTCAAAGTCGATGTTTTGAGAAAGAATGATAGAGACACCTAGACTCATTAGACACAACAGCACTCATTTCCTCTTTCTTCTGCGAAGTCTGTGCGACCATGTACTTCTCTTCCTTTCACTGCGAAAGAGCTTTAAGAAAACCAAGAAGGAATTGAACTGAAGAAGAGTTAGAAGAAGGTTTGATGGCCAAAAGAACCCCAGTCACGCCTCTATAAGGAGGAGAGTCCATGAAGAAGACATGAAAACAAAGACGGGGAGCTCTTCCTGGTGAGCCACCGGTCTGTCTCTGAAGAAGAAGAAATGTACATCGAGGGACAAAGTACGTGGAAAGAAGATAAGAAATATAAGATCGAAGTCCATCCCTCCCCGTGATATGAAGTAATGCCCCCCCC
>NW_027157267.1:0-377 GCF_002600585.1 Cystoisospora suis
CGTCCGGCGGGTCACACCGTCGAATCGTGCACACACGCTCCACTAACTGCTCATTCACTTCTAAACACACTCAATCACATCTCCACTCTTGTTCTTTCACTCTTTCTTTCTCATGCTTCTCTCTCTCAAGTCCACTGGTCGCTTCTCGGACCACTCACAGGTTGCGCGTTCTGCACGAACGGCTCCCCGGTACTCTGACCGGCCGAAAGCAATCACGAAAAGGGTACCACAACACACTAGTGGGAAAACTCAGGGGTCGGATGGACGCGTCCGGACTTTTTCACCCCAAAAAAACTCTATTCCGAAAGAAGTTCGCTTCTCTCTCTCCTTTCCGTCCGGAACACGCACCTCGGTCGCTCCCGTCTCGTCTCCGGTCC
>NW_027157268.1:0-964 GCF_002600585.1 Cystoisospora suis
TGAGCGAATTTCTAGTATGGGAGAAGACTCACCAGTGCCTAGTCGAGAGGTCACACCCACCAGTCGCCCTTCTCGGCTTCGCACAGCGACTCCACCCCTAGAATCATTACAAATTGGTCGTGTACCACCTCGAGACAAATACTCGTGATGAACAGTTTAGCCAAACCATGAAGATACATGATACGTTATGCCGTCATGATTTGGCATCCTAAAGGGAGTGAAGTTTTGTCTATATTAGAATGCGTGTGAACGTACAACAAGCATAAAAACAAAAAGATTGTGTTCCTAAATGTCATATGAGTTCGTGATCCTGAAACCAGAGTATGGAAGGAGTAAATACCAGCCAGTTACATCGTCAGTCAGCGTGCCAGTCCATATGGGGAAGAGTTCTACAAAGAGTGTGTTTGCGTTAGGGTATTATTATCAACAAGGGATGCAGTCCATGTTTCTTGAGACCGTCAGCGAAGCCTGTGGAAGTTGTTGATGCAGGAAGATCAACTCCAGGGGAATCCGAGAGTGCCAAACAGAGCGGAAACGCAAGTTTCAGGAGATCCTCGTATGCTAAGACGACCAAGAGACAGACCAAAAAGGGTGTGATGTGTTTCGAAAGAATGAAACGTGACGTGAGAGCCATATCACAAGCCAAAAGTGGGTCAACCGTGATCTGTGAGAGCCTCAGAAGTGAATGACAAGTTTGAGGATCGAGTACATGACATGGGGGTTCATGAAAGGGGAATACGTGATGTGTGGATCTATACTTCATGGGCCTTAGTTGTGAAGAAAGAACACAACGATGGAAATACGTGCTTTGAGAGGAAGGAGAGCTGTGTCAAAGGAGGGAGAGCCGAGTCTAAGAAGGGGGGAAGAGGTGTCAGAGTTTTCAACTCTGCCCCGTCCCAACAGCACGCATAGTCACTGTGATCCAACAGTATGGACGAGTCTAGAAGAGAGTGATGTGAGTGTA
>NW_027157269.1:0-231 GCF_002600585.1 Cystoisospora suis
GGGGCACCTCACACGGACGGGGACGACAAATACAAAAAAAACAAATTCTTTTTTTTTTAGTGTGTCAAGAGACAGGGGGAATGTGCAGTTGGGTTAAGGATGTGACGGGGATGTTTCTTTGGAGAGAGTAGTGGAGAAGAATGTTTTGAGATGGGAGAAGAGGAGCCCGTCTTCGGGATGATGTCGGCTCCTCGTTCTTGAGAGTGTTCATCTTCGAACAGGGATTCTCAG
>NW_027157269.1:411-656 GCF_002600585.1 Cystoisospora suis
CAGGAAGGGTGAGATCAGTGCTCCGTGAATCGTACCTTGGGAACTCCGGAGAGGGATGAACCGAATGGTTAAGCGGGCAATTCTCGAAGGTGTTCCCAATCTCCTGCGCTTACGGGAGGTACTCGTGACCTCCGAAACTTATTGAATGACCCCGGAGGTAGACCGAAAAAGTGACTTCGGTCCTCTGTCTTCCCCTTAGTCGCTGAACAGATAGTCGGAAGCGCCCATCAGACCTATCACCTTGA
>NW_027157269.1:695-5607 GCF_002600585.1 Cystoisospora suis
GACACTCGAGTACCTCCTAGGGACAGGACCCGGCGGCACGACCGCCCGTAGTGTAGCCTCTATTACTGTGAGCGCCTACTCAGGAGCCTCCAAGGCGTTTAGGGTTTACGGCTAGGAGGAGAATATGACGTGCTTTCGTATCCAGTAATGGCCAAGACGAAGATCGGGAGTGGTCTAGGAGGAGCTCAGCAATGTGGAGGAGCTTATCCGTTCAGGGCGGAAGCCTTTATCCATGGTTTGGAAGGGACACCTGCAAAAGGAAACGCAGAAGTAGAAGCGTTGATGAAGACGTTAATAGAGGGAGGAGCGGTGTTTAGCGCTTTCTAAAGGACCAAACGAGTTTAAGGGGGAACAACCAACAGCCTGGATAGCACAGATGGACTTATTCCTCCATCGGAATCACGTACCTGAGGCTGGGAAGTTGAGAATAGCGCTATCATACCTAGATGAAAACGTTACAAAGTGGTATTCTTTGTCACTGAATGAGGAGGAGAGGCCCTGTGACTGGAAGGGGCTGAAGGTGATGCTATTAGAGCGGTTTGGAGGATATGATTTACAAGGAGCTATAAAGAGATTGAGAAGGGTTAAACAAGCGGGCTCAGTCAAAGAATATCTGATGCGGTTCAACAACGTGGTAGCCGACTGCCCAACGCTATCTAGTGAAGACAAGCTAAAGTACTTTATCGAAGGTTTGGACCCGGAGATAAGGAGGTTTGTTTATGTTTGTCGTCCGGGGACGATGTCACAGGCGATCAAGCTGGCCACCTACCTACGGGAAGGTGTGGAAGGAAGTAGGAAGGAAAGAGTAGATCTAGGCGGATGGAGAAGAGGAGGCTTTCAAAGGCCGAATTACGTTCAGGTCGAACCCAACGTGCGGATGAACAATAAGGGATGGTTGAGAGCGCCAGATCCTAGTCTACGATATGGAGTAATGTGGAAACCTAGTCCGTTCGATAAGGGGAACCCGCCTCCTTCAAGTCCTGGACGAGGGATTATCAACAATCGAAGGCCTGAACCAAAATTTCAAAAGCCGGGAGACTTCAACCAAAGTGGCTATAGAGGGCACGGACATCAATACAGGAGTCCCATCAACCGTTCTGCAGATATTTACCTTAAAAGGGAGCGTCAGGAGCCATGGGAACTAAGAGGAGGAGAGGACAGGGGAGTTGGTTTCAGGAATGGAGACAAGGCAAGAACCGGTATGCATCATATCACCTGCTATACCTGTGGAGAACCAGGTCATCTAAGTTGCGATTGTCCGAGAAGGGGGATGTCATATGCAGCTAAGAAGGGAGATAGGGGAAACTGATGGCTCTCAGGCATTGGGAAGGAGGTCTGAGAGCGAGCAACAACACTCCCGAGCAACAGAGAACAAGGTTAAACGAATGGAAGGACGTGATTGTGGAAAGGGGACAAATAACGAGGTGGGGTAGAACACCTACGATAGCTTTCATAGAGTCCAGGAAGAAAGAAGAGTGTCCGAGATGCAGGGAAACTTTCGAAAACAAGAAAAAGAAAGAGAAGTGTGCGGTGGGGAGCAGTGAAGGTGAACAACGAGAGAATTCAGGTTGAGCAAGCAGCGGCATAAATGTTGTCACGAGAGTTTCGGAAGCACAGAAGAGAGTGGGAGAACTTGTGAATAAGAGGAATACCATGGAAAAGCAGAAGGCCTGGGCGAAACAAGTGTTACCGAAGGAAAGAGTGGAAAGAAGAGCGTACAGAGGACCCCAGAGAAGCTGGAACCAGAATTCATCAAGACGGGACGAGTTCGAGGAGCCAACAATCGGCAACAAGTAGCTTGGTTTGACAGCAGAACGTGTACGAGGCCATCAGACTTTCTACAAAGTATAACAAGCACGAAGAGGAGATCAGTGAATTACAAGAACTTTAATCGATCACAACGAAAAGAGGAATTGACAAAGGAGGCCCACCGAGTGTCAGAGGAGATGCCTCTGCTCAAGGAGAGAGGACTGCTAGTGCAACCTAAGGAAGCTAACAGACTCGGAGAAGTACAAGGAGGAGTGTGGAAGCCTAGACGACCAGGATAGAGAGAGCAGTGTTACACACGTGCAGAGAAGGAAGACGAGTCAAAGCAGGGAAGAACCTGAAGACGACGGAAGAAGACCATCCAAAGACGTGGCTGCTAGTGCAGCCTAAACAAGGGCAAGTGTGTTAACGGGAGTGAGCGAAAGTGTCAGAAGGGAAACAAGAATGAAACAGAGGAGCGCCAATGAGGAAGAACTAGGACACGGAGAGAAGAATGCTCGCAGGAAGACAAGAGTTCCCAAACTAGTGTGAATGCCCTAGAGGTGGAAGAGCTGTGTGTGTGTGAGTGGAAGTGAAAGAAGGTACACGAATTGTGTAAGAACAAGTGCTGCTCTATGAAGAAGGCGTACAATACATGAATGGAGTGAAAGAATGAGGAAATACCCGAGGAGTGTGACTATAGCAAGCAGAAAGTGAAGGGGTAACCAAGATTGCGAGGCAACTTAGTGAAGTGTGAGGGTGTTACAATTGGTGCCGTGACCCGGGAACTTTCTCAATTGTGTTTCGTGGGAGCTACGTAGAACGGAGGGTGCAGGGCGTTGGGCTTATGGCTGCAGGCAGCCGAAGAGGGGTTCACCCTTGCAGTTTTCGCTGACGGACAGCGATACTTCCTGGACGACGGCGGGCATGGAGAGGACGGCGAAGGAGCCTGAGGGCTCAGGGAGGGGGAACCCTATTGCAGGCTTGCAGGATGTGGCGAACATGAACTTCGCTCTCGGCAGAGAGAGCACGATGCTTGGGAGCTTACGTGCGGCGGCGCACCTGGATTTACAAAATAGGAACGCGAGAGTCTTGGCGACCTCCAGGCCACCCCCGTTGTTTACAGGCGAGCACCCAGCTGCGTGGATAGCGCAGATGGAGATCTACATGGCTAATTTGGGTTTGACAGAAGAGGAGAAGTTATTGGTGGCAGTTACATTCCTAGCTCCAAAGGCTACGCGATGGTACACCTTAGCGCTCCCGAGAGCAGAACGACCTACGTCTTGGGCGAACCGCAAAGTTCGTTTGATGGAACATTAAGCGCCCTATAGCGCATCTGAAGCGTTGTTCCGTCTAAGGAGTGTGAAACAAAGGGCTAGTATACGTGATTGCATTGATTGTTTTAATGAGGCGTTACCGGATTGTTCCAATATGTCAGAAGCTGAAACTTTACAAATATTTGTCGAGGGACTCCACCCCTCTATCCGACGATTTGTGCATATGAGCCAGCCGTTTACGTTATCTGATGCAATATGAATGACAGTGTACATGTATGCTGATGTGGAAGCATCAAACAGGGACCCTCCTCGGTCAAGGCTGTCCAACTGGGTGACCCTAGGAGGTTACGAAAGAGGAAGGCTGTCAGGATATGGAGGACGCGAGCCTCCGCAATTCGTGGGACCGCCCAGGGTGAACGAGCCAAGGATGCGTGGGAGAGTTGACCGGGACAGGAAACCCATGCGAGTGCAGGACATCGTGAATCGTGGGAATCGACATGAGACGTTTCGTAGACGTGGGGGGCCGCGGGAAGGTGAAGGACGGCCGACGACATTCCACGCGAATCGTAAATGCTATAAGTGTGGAGTGGGAGGGCATTTAGCAGCGAACTGTACGAAGGGGGAGTCGGTAAACTAGTCGCTCTCGGTGCAGGGAGGGAACACACGAGAGCTGGGGATATCCCTCCGCGGGTGAACGTCTGTCGGCGACCGACAGAAAAGGAAGTCCAGCAGGTCGCAGAGGAGGCAAGATCGGGAAGGTATCATTGGGTGCAGCTACCGGCCCGGATGTCTTACGAAGAGCTTGTACGAGAATGGATACTACCAAGGGGGTACAGAGGGCCTGTCAGAGTTTTCAACTCTGCCCCGTCCCAACAGCAAGCATAGTCACTGTGATCCAACAGTATGGACGAGTGTAGAAGGGAGTGATGTGAGTGTAGTGAGTCTCACAGGGGCAGTGAGACCAGAGAGTGCGGATAGATAGATGCAGGTGAAGACAGTAGAAAGTAGGCTGAGGTGATCTGAGTCTTAAGAGTATATTAGAGAGGGTGTGTGAAGTGCGAGAGAAAGTGAACAGAAGAAGGGCATGTGTGATCAGATGTGTGAGTGAGAAGGGGCGAGTGTGGGTGAAAGCTTCTCAGTGTTTCAACGTGTGGAGAGTGAAGAAGAGCAGGTTCGGGACAGAGAAGTCCCCACGCCACAAGCGAACAGTGACCAAAAGGGTCAACTCAAGTCGCTTGAGGTCGAGGAGCAGGACGCTTAAGCCCAATCACCCTAAAGACGAAGACTCCTGGCACTACGAGCAGGTGTAGGTATACGGGGGAGGCACCGGACCGGACAGACCAGCCGGCAGCAAGCCAACCACCCGGACCGAAGACGAGACGGGAGTCCGAGGCTCGTGATCGGAGAGAGAAGAGAAAAAAAACTTCTTTCGGAATTGAGTTTTTCCCGGTGAAAGAGTCCGGACTTGGCCATGCGTTCTTTGGAATTTTCCCACTAGTGTGTTGTGGGACCGTTTTTCGTGATTGCTCTTGACCGGTCAGAGTACCGGAGAGCCGTTCGTGCAGAATGAGCAACTTGTGAGTGGTCCGAGAAGCGACCAGTGGACTTGAGAGAGAGAGACATGAGAAAGAAAGAGTGAAAGAACAAGAGTGGAGATGTGATTGAGTGTGTTTAAGTGAATGAGCAGTTAGTGGAGCGTGTGTGCACAATTCGACGGTGTGACCCGCCGAACTGCATCGTCTTCCGAGCGGAGTGGCGTGTTTCCGGTCGTGATGACCGACGAACTTCGTGGGAACCGCCCTTAAACCCCTGTCGACGTGTGACCTTGACTCATTTTGGAGTCACCCGAGTTTTTGACGGCTTCCCCCGACGTGACATATTGCCCGTAG
>NW_027157270.1:0-404 GCF_002600585.1 Cystoisospora suis
AAGATCACGAAAACGGGGACATGGGTTTCCCCTACACGAAACACGTTTCCAGGACCCTGGGGAGCTCCCAATAGGTTCCTGGCGTTCTCTTTTAACTTTTAGCCTCCCCTAGGAGGCGTCAAACACCTTGGTTTGCTCATGCCGTACTCCTTTCCTCTCTCTAGGCGGCGTAGGCGATGCGAGGGTGATCTGCTGGGGATGGTCCTGTGTCAGAGGTTTCAACTCTGCCCCGTCCCAACAGCACGCATAGTCACTGTGATCCAACAGTATGGACGAGTCTAGAAGAGAGTGATGTGAGTGTAGTGAGTCTCACGAAGGTAGTGAGACCAGAGAGTGCTGATAGGTACGTGTAGGTGAAGGCAGTGGTAAGTAGTCCAAGGTGATCTGGGACTTAGGAGTACATT
>NW_027157271.1:0-469 GCF_002600585.1 Cystoisospora suis
TCTATTTGCCGGCGACAGTCATAGCGACTCCGCAAGCAAGCACGCTAAAAGTGCATCAGATGGCCGTAGAGCTAAGGAGGGACGTAGAGACAGACATCGCCCTGGTCGATCGAGAGGATCTGACCCCAGCCGTTTCTTGCGTCTTAGTGGACGCGAACGAGGCGATGAAGCAGCTGGACGAGTGCGACTGCATCTGCGTGGCAGTTGTGACCGACGCAGACTCAAAAACACACGTGGTGGACGGACCGACGGATCCTCCAGGGACAGCAGCCTTGCTGGGACACTACTCCGACGTTTTTCCGGAAGATCTGCCAGCAGGCGTCGCCCCACGGTACAGAACCCGCATGGATATTCAGCTGGTACCGGGAGAACCTCCTCCGCACTTTCCGCTGAGACGGATGAATCCAAGGGAGCAGCGGGAAGTTGGACGATTAATCGAAGAGTACCTGCGCAAAGGACAGATTAGGCC
>NW_027157271.1:982-1130 GCF_002600585.1 Cystoisospora suis
AAGCCCTAGCTAACTGGAAGACACCCCTGGAAGATAAGCAGGAAGTGAAGAGATTTTACGGGTTAGCTTCGTATTACAGAATGTTTGTGCCCCAATTCGCATCTATCGCGCTTCCACTCACACGCCTTCTAAAGAAAAACGCGCCATT
>NW_027157271.1:1583-1893 GCF_002600585.1 Cystoisospora suis
TGTCACGCATTCCCCAGTCGTCGGAGAACAGAGACACATCAGTAGAGGTTGCAGCTATACACCACATTGTCTCTAATCCTACAGTCCGTGATACAATTCTGCGTGCGTACAACTGTGACTCCTTCAGCCGCTCAATCCTCGCGCGACTTGTAAGTGGGGTACGGGTAAAGCACTTCAGTTTGCACGACGGTCTCATCTGGTGCGAAAAACGTGGGGGAGTGAGACTGTATGTGCCAGCAACAGCACGAGTTCACGTGATGCGTTTGTTCCACGATGACGCGACTGCAGGCCATCCCGGTGCCAAGAAGAC
>NW_027157271.1:1967-7906 GCF_002600585.1 Cystoisospora suis
GAACAGAACTGTTTTTCTAAGGTACATGAACGGCCGTTGCACGTGGTGATTCGCGACGGGTAAGCAGCGATTTGGCGAGTCTAGATCAGAGTGTGTGAGGGAGCGTTAGTCCTCCTTCAACGGTGGCCTGCTTGTCGTGTACGGAATCCGAAGTATCCACTGCGGGCTAGTCTGATTGGATCTGTGAAACAACCCTGGAAAGCAGGTTGAATCTTAGTACAAAGCCACAGTGCCCCCGCGTGGCGAGCCAGTACGAACCCACCGACACTCGTGAGCCGGGAAACGTTCCCGTGTACGCTACCACCCGGTCAGCTCGTTCAATACAACGTGCTCGCGGCCATATCCGCAAGATCCGAATATTAGCTTCCGAGCTTCAGCCGGGGTGCGCAGATGCTCACAGCGGCACATCACCTTGCCTCCTTAGTCCAGCGTTTCCGTCCTCCCTCCTGCCGTGCTAGACGTCTTTTTGCTCGAGTACTGCAAACTGGAGAGAGCCAGTGTACAAGATGCGGTCGACATAACACTGCTTACAGCAAGGGCGACGCAGACAGCGTCTAGAGGATGAAGCGCTGGTGGGTCCGTGCTATACACCGGGCCGGCTTCGGGGCATACCGGGCGAGCCGACGTCGGGACAGTGGTTCCCGTATGGTTTGATGGAGTCTCGGTGTCTCTCCGGGACGGGGGGCGAAAGCCTTCATCGCCAGTCGGACCGTACGAGGAGCCAGGGCTGCAACGACGGAGGAGTCAAGTTTCCTTGGTGTAGGCAGCCTGCTCGAGTTTTTTGTATCGTGTGATGTCCTGTGTCCCGACCCAGCGTCGATACAGTTCCCCCTCCGAAGGGTGGACAGCCTCCCCCATACTCCGGGCGCTTGATCGGCTTGTGGGCTGCGTGGTTCTCGACGGCATTTTCTGTTCAGGCGTCGCTGGTGTTGTACTCAGGTAGCCATCGCGACTCTTGAATCCATTTGATTCGGTCTCGCCAGCAGCTTCGATACTCGGTTGTCATTAATTTTTTTCCTGGAATTTAGACTTAAATTATTATAACCTATTAATTTGAATAAATGTAAAATTTTGTATTCAAATACCTGTCGGTGCCTTGTATCCCTCCATTCGCAGATGTATACGCAGCACAGACGGGTGCTCGTGTGGCAATCGGGCCGCTCGCTCGGAGAGAGAGACAGTGTAAACAGCCGGGCTCTCGAGGTTGCCTGAGGTGTGGGAGAAGTCGGAATCACACGTGAAACGGCGGCTGCGGTAGACTGGACGCTCGCAGCGACAGGACGTACTACGTCGCCCTCATTCGAGTTCGCTGCGGACTCTTGCCCTGCTTTGCGTTCACGGTGGTTGCGTCCTACAACTCAGTCTTCTATTGCAAGTGGTGTCGACCTCGCCTTTTCTTCTAAAAGGCGAGCAGGGTCTGCATCGGGGTTTATTGCCCGTGGTTTTTTAACAAAATAATCTCTTCTCGCCGTCCACCTGCACGCGACCGACACAAGATGGGGACTTCGCGCGTGCGTGGAGATGCAAGAGCGCGAATGGAGGTTCAGCCCGGCATTTTTTTCGGCGATACTCCTGGCATTCCGACCAGCGAACGAGAGCCTCGCAGTGGTGTCGCCTCGTCGGCGTCATCTATGGGGGAGGGAAACAAGGAGAGAGTGCTGGGAAGACGCCTAAGAAAGGTGGACAGAGTGTCATCAGCCACAATTTCTATTGGTGGCAGGGCCCGGGTTATGAAGGCAGGCCTTGCATTATTTGTGGTAGTTCTTGCCGGCGTCCTACTTCGAAACTTTGCTACGTGCCTGCTCCGCATCCGGAACAAATCGAGGGAACCCGGAAGATTTGGATCGACTGCTGGGACTGCGTTTCGACGATTGGCGGGGCTGTCATCGGAGGAAGAGACAACTGATGAGGAGTGCTCCTCCGAAGAAGAAGTGCTTTCGTCGTCGAAGCGTGATGCAGTAGTTCCCGGCAGACGCCGCGAGGGACTGGCCGAGACTGGTGTGTTCCCATCACGAACAGACGATGCGGCTCTGGCTGCATGGCGTCTGGGTCTCAAAAGACACATTTTTCAGAGACAGTACGGTCTTGTTCTGCATCCTGGTGAGAAGGCTGAAGTGCTCGAGAAGCCGAGCCTCTTGAATCCGACACCATTTTCTCGTGAGCGGCAAAGGGAGCTAAGAGCAGATTTCGCAGGAGCCCTAGCTTACCTCTCAGATGTCGCCGAAAGCATTGCGGAAGACGGTGCAGAGCTCTCACCACCACCGTCTGCAGGAGGCGAGGGTAGCCCGGAGGAAGGTGGTAGAGGCGCCCTGAATGTGTCCGAGGCAGGTACAGGAGCAGCAGGGAGCGTAGACACCTCTTCGGTTGAAGAAGCAGCATCCCTGGTAGATGCTTTGCACATACATCAGCGAGGAAAGAGCAGCAGCCGGTGACCTGGATTTACCGTACGCAGAAGAAGAAGCAACAGTTGATTCCGCCTTAGGCGTACCGTATGCCGGAGAAGAATCAGCAGGAGCATCACTACAGGGCAGCTCGGACGAATCCGACGTAGGTAAATAGGAAGCAGCAGGCGCAGTACTCGGTTTGAACAAATCCGACCAGGTATAAGATCATCAAGACAGGCGGAAGTGCAGAAGGTCGCTAGGGATCCCATGCAGTCTTTCGACGGAGACTCTTTCCGGGTCACAGCCGGGAGCTCGTGGGGGAAGCGGGGCAACAGGAGATCGAGGGAGGTGCTGCTGCCCAGGGGGAGGTAAGATACATGCACCTAAGACGCGGAACCGCTCCAGGCGGAGTCGGAGCAAAATGTTCAGGCCCTGCGGGTGGTGCGAGGAAGTTTTCTTCGCGCCGGAAGAAGTGAGAGAGTAATTGAGAACGTAATCAAACGTTGTTCACATTTCTCGTCTCCCACGCCTGCGTAGTTTTCTTCGTTAGTGAGACAAGGGGTCCGTTAGTTTCCGGATGGAGAAGTCCGCGTGGGTGCTCAGCTGTGCGGCACCAGATGCAGGATGCGAGGCACCCAAGGACCGAGCAGATACCTTTTTTGAGAGGGAGCTCAAGCTCTTACGAATGGCGGAGTGAGGCTGGTGAACTTCGCCAGATGTCGGGGGCATCCTTCAATCATTTTTTTAGATGGACCAGGAGACGCCTGCATGTCGCTCGAAGCTGTTCAGGCAGAATAGTCGGTCAGGGAATTTGTTTTCTGGGGGAAAGGCAGACGTATCCCCAGGGTTCAGTCAGTGGCCTGCATCATCCGGCAGTGTGTTGTGTCCACATGGAGACCCGTCCCCTTTGCTTTCAAAGCAGGCAAACGGGGGCAGCCTGTTCCAGTTGAAGTTGGGAGAGAAAGTGACCGTTCCTCCTGAGGGACGTGTATTCGGACTCTGAAATGGAAGTGTCGGCCAAGAATTTGTCGGCACTTTTCGCGGAGGCTGTTGCACATTTTGTCGACAATTTCATACCCGACCACGGGACTAGTGTTCTCTCGTTCGGCGGTTGCTGCGGTATGAAGTGGTGCGGTGCATCTCGCCAGTTTTATATACCGCAGCAGTGTTGTCCTTAGCCACCCCCCCCGCCCTAGGGCGGTGTGTTCGATGTTTCTCTATTGTAGTGATGGGCAGGCTATCGACAAACGGGTATAGGTTACGGGGACGAGATTGCCCCGTATCGTGTGCTTGGCGAGCGACGCGACAGGCAAGAAACCGGTATTGCACTCCCGGCACCTCAGGGCGGACGGCGTCTACAAGGTGACCGGCCAGGGCGAGGGTAGCTCTGTAGGCCTTGTCCGCCGCTTCCATGGATATTGCTGCACTCCTCTGAATGCGGTTGCTCCACCTCTGTTGTCTTTTCTAAAAGGAGAAGTACCGTCCCAGATCGCGGTCTGCGTCTGTCTGTACATGCGGCATCCGCTGTTGGGGGCGGGTTTCGGTGAGCAACGAGTTCAATTGTTGCCGGGGACGCGGTGCAGAACTGGTTTCAGTTCATACTTGTACTCGTCCGTGGTGTCGATGTTAGCATGCTGTTGAAGATCCTTGAGTCTTCACGGCCATCCGTTTGTTAGCAGGCGTTAAACTAGAGCTATCCCGTGCAAAAAGTTTCATGTCCGGAGTGCGGCAGGTCTGGAGGCGGGCAGGCGTTCTTGTGCAATCCCTTGGCCCCCGTTCTTGGTGAGGCGTGGTCACTTGGGGGAAGCTCAGTTCTAAGCTGCCTAGTTCGTACAGCTTGTAGTTATCAGCGAAGGAGTCTCTTCCAGCGGCCGGAGCAGCACAGTAGCTTTCATACCCACCCAGTTTTGCGTCATCTGCTGCTGTCTCTAGAAGAAAGCAAGGTTCGACGTGGCGGAAGCCGTTTGAGGCGGATCAGTAGGAGTTGTGGAGGCTTTTTTAGATGCAATATTCGCAGGTGTAAAGTTTGAAAATAGGAGAGGTTTACATATATTCACACAAAGTGAGAGGTTTACATATATTCACACAAAGTATATGAACTAGCGTAACCTGGGTATCCCAGAATATCCAGGACAATTTTGACTTCTATGTGTCTCGTGGGAGTGGCGCCGTCGCCAGGTAGGCGAGCACGAAGAAGCTACATGGCAACGGGGGCATAAACAGTCGTTTTTCTTGGGGCGATGGAATGCGAATGTCACGTCACCCTTGCGGGCGTTATGGCCGAAGCTTCGCCGTGCTGCTGCTCAAAAGAACGAGAAGAGACATCGACCACATTCTCAGCACACGTGAAACCTCGTGGACTGTGGCTCAATATTCTTTTCTAACGAGTGGGATGCACCCCTCTAAGCGGTCGATAAACCTCAAGTGCTCGAAATCTAACGCGACGGTTTCGGGACGTGAGCGTCATGACCCTGGTTAAGCCAGAAGCTTTCCTGTTAACCATACCCTGACACCGGCAGCGCGTGGTTTCGGAGCGCGGGCTTGTACAAAAGGCAAAGTGGAGCTTCGTGGACGCTTGGCGCGTCGGGAAGGATCCGCTGTGCAAACGGCTCGGAGGGTTGTGGCATGAAAAAACGTCGCTGTTCCCACTTCGGCAAGACGAAAGCGACTCGGAGAACGCCAACCGGGCAAGAGAATAGGGGCAGGCGAAATCACCGGGCTGACCAAAAACTTGCTAGACGTCACCGAGAAATGATCCTCTGTGGAGAGATGTCGGAGCTATCGCGTGATATCCAGACAGCTCTGGCCCGCGGTTGACAAGAAGTCGGCTGTATGCAGCTCACTCAGGCTGTTGTTGCAGAGTAAGCATTCCAGTATCTGCTACTCTAAGCGGGAATTCGGGGAGCGAAGCCACTTCTCAAGTGACGACACGAATGCTGAGTCCTAGAATTCAAGCGCTGCAGAGTACAACGCACACGCCTGTTTCAATCGTGCCAATGCTGTGTGGGCAACGATGGCTCGCTCGTGACGGCCAGACGGGTGCCGTGTCGGAGTGATACGTGATCTCGGATGTCTCGTGTGTGGTAGCGTGGAACGGTGTATACTCCAAGGAACGGGCACAGCATTCTTTCCCTTGGCATGTCTAGATGACAAAACTCTACGAAGTACACGCTGTCTCCGGGGCAAGTGTAATTCAGACGGTTTTTCCTTTTCGTCCTAAAATTTGTCGGCGCTCTTTGAAACGTCTGGGGCGCCCTTCGCGCGAGGTGCCGTGCCGTGCTACGAGGCGGGGATTTCCTGCCGCTGAGGGCTCTGGGTAGTGAGTGGTGTATTGCTCTGCGTTTTGTTGTGTGTTGTGCTGTGCGTGAAGCATCCAGCCGGGTAGCTCACTCCGGTCGTCTTGTGCTGAAAGCCGGCAAGTTTGTTGAGGTTTGTGGCCTCGCTGAACACTTAAAAAAAAAAAACTGACTGACCGACCAGCCGTCTCTCAAACCGCCGGCCAGTAGGCCGGTGCGTCTCTCGTATTGTCGGGCGCGTGACTTGTCGGTGCCAAAC
>NW_027157272.1:0-1314 GCF_002600585.1 Cystoisospora suis
TGTATGAATATGTATATATGTGTATTCGTATGCATGTATGAGTATGAGCTGATATGCATATAATTCCATACGTGGATCTACATCTGTATGTATCTCCTCAAATCGACTTGAATCTACATGTATATATATATATATATGTATAAAGGCATGACTACGGAAGATATACAGCTTAGAAGAGTTCGTCGCGTTGTGTGTTTTGCCTGTTCCCATCTGGAGATTGACTTGGTCTCTTCTTCATTTCTCTTCTCTTCTTCTTTTCCATTTGCCTTTCTTTCTTTCTTTCTTTGCAGGCATCATCAGCGTCACCGTGTAATGGAGGATTTCTAAGCAAACTGTTCGGGGGATTTCGAGGAGGAGGAGGAGGCAACAGCAATAGCAACAGAAGGAAAGAAAATTTTCGTGAGTGTTTCTTCTTTTCCTTTCACTCTTTGCCCCGCCTCACCCCACCCACTAGTCTGCGTATCAAGACATTCTCTGTCTTGTCTCTTTCTTTCTTTCTTTCCCACTCTTTCTTTCTTCTTCTCCTCCTCCTCTGTCTTTTCCTTCCTTGCAGCTCGCAGCAATTCTTCATTGATTCCTCCGCTTCATTCCCTTGGTGTCTCGAGTGGATCTGAGGGGGGTGTGATGAGAAGCGACGACAGCTTCTCTCCTCGTCAATCACTTCTTAGGCCTCCTCCGCCTATCCGAGGTTTGTATATCTACGGAGGGGTAGGCCAAGGAAAGACTATGATCATGGACGCCTTCTTCGATTGCCTACACATAAAGAATAAGTTAAGACTGCACTTTCATCAGTTCATGCAAGAAGTTCAAGAGGTAAGGCAAGGCACAATTTCTCACATCGCTCTCTCTCTAAGTGTACATACACTCTGTTTCGATCTCTCTCTATATGAAGATAGTCAGATAGAGAGACATCGATAGAGAGAGATAGGCGTCGACGTTCTTTGTCTTTTCTTTTCTCACTTCGGCCTCTCCTTTCTTACTTTGCTTCTTGTCGATTCCCAAGTTCACAACTGTTTCCTCTCTGTGCATGTGTGAGGATGATGGTGTTATCTGGGGTGTCCGTACACCTCCCCCTCTTTTTCTTTTTTTTTCTGCAGAAGCTTCATCGAGTCAAAGCAGAGAGACGATACGAGGATCCACTCTTTGAAGTCTCCAAGCAAATTCGATCGCAAGCTCAGGTCCTCTGCTTCGATGAATTTCAGGTACCACACACACACTCTCTCTCTCTCTCTCTTCTCCCTCCTTTTCATCTTCTTGCCTATCTTGCCAGGTTTCTTCTTCTTCTTCAGTCCTCGGCTACTATGAGAATGTCTT
>NW_027157272.1:1380-1584 GCF_002600585.1 Cystoisospora suis
TCTTCTTCTTTTTCTTCTTTTCCAGCTCTCTCTATTTCCTCTTACGAAGGAACTTGTTATATTTGCTATGGTGGCGTGGAGGTGATAGGGGAGGTTGTCTATTTCTTCTAATGCTTGTCGAGCACCGCATCAAAATCTCTCCTCACTAACTCAGGAGGTGTGCATGTCCCATTCACATGCACTACGTACATATATATATATATA
>NW_027157273.1:0-10721 GCF_002600585.1 Cystoisospora suis
CTACCGCCTGCTTTGCCCTTCCGTGCTGAGGGTCGGACGATGCCCGGCCAGCGCCTTCTTCCGTGCACGCAGAAGGACATTGAGATTCTTTCCTCGTCTTCTGTCCGGTACCCGAACCCACAGGAAGTCGAAGGAGGAGTGGTGGTCAGGCTGGTCCGCTTGCAAGATCCTGTAACGAGCCCGGTCCTGCGTTCTGTGAGAAATAGACAATATGGCATCCGGGGGAACGAACGCTGGTGGATTCTAGGGGTCGGTATGCTCGGTACCTGCGTCCTAGCCGGTTTGGGTGTGTGGCAGTTAAGTCGTATGCAGTGGAAGCAGAAGCTCATTGACTACCGTCGCCGACAACTCCGCAGACCACCCGTGTGGATCAAGAGCGAACCGTTTCCGTGGGTGCCAGCAGAATGTGGCGAGAAGGGAGGGAAGAAGATTTCGGACGGCGCGGATAGTTCGCCTGCGAGCGACACTGCTCATGACAGGGAAGGGACTGGCACAGACCACGCCGCCGAACAGGAGGCCGGAAGTCATAGTGGCCAGTCCGCACTCTCAGAAGAAGACCGAGTGATCTCCGAGAGAGACGTGAGAGCACAATGGGAGAATTCGCAGGGTGTTTCTCTCCCCTCGACTTATTGTCTCTCGCTCCCTGGTCTGACTGCAGCGCCACGACCGGGAACAGCACTGGAAGGCTGTGCACCAGACGCCCATGGTTTGGAATCGGAGCGATCTCGTCTCCTGGCTCTCTGGGCGTACCGCCCAGTTGTTGTTCGCGGTGTCTTAGATACTTCTACGGAGCTTGTTGTTGGTCCTAGGCCAGGACTTGAACCTGGGTCTCCCGGCTATGTCTTTGTCTCACCACTTCGCCTAGAAGACGGCAGTACTCTTCTGGTGAATAAAGGTCATCTTCCCATAGAGAAGGCGAGGCTGCCTGCTTTTGATAGGGGTGTCGAACGACGAGAGGGGCCCTGGTGTGTCCGGGAGATGAATCTAAAGGTAGGCGCAGCCGCTCTGAATGACGGGGAGTCTGTGAGCTCGTTGCGGGGACAAGCGTGTGGTATAGACATGTTTAAGAAACAATCGAGAGATGAACCGCCCGGGTGGGTCACCGTCCGCGGCGTCCTGGACCCTGGCGAGACGCCGAACACGACCTGGTCTTCGTTGCTTGCTGGTAATCGCTCAAAAGAAGGGCAGTTCATTTTTCTTGTTCCGGTAGACCTGGTAGACGGTCTGAGGCCCGGATCAGTGAAGAACAGACGCAGCTGCGCGGCCATGCTTGTCAATGCTTACGACATCGTGTATGACGAAGATCTTTTGGAGGCACAGGAGAGGCGTGGAACGCTCAAAGACGGCAGCAGGCCCCCGCGTGCGCAAGCACCTGGTGTCCATGCAGAAGCGAGCTCCCGCATCGTTCTGGAAACTGCACAGGGTTTGCTCAATGGAGAAGTAACGGAAGCAAATGTCCAGCACGGGCTGTTGACTCCTTCGATGAGTTCTGCAGGTATCTCAGACACGAGCCAAGACCCAAGTGCGCAAGTTTTTTCGCAGCCGCTAGCCAGTCCCGCAACTGTCTCAAAGAGCGTACCAGGTCTGCACGACCCGTCGTCTCCCGTTGCGCTCCTTGGCCTCTCTGGAGTTCGCAGAAGGTTCTCGGACTACCAGCAAAAGCGCCGAGATGACTATCTGCTGTTTTGGGCAGATGAGCATACCCACTTCAACTACGCGTGTCAGTGGTTTGTAATGGCTCTATGTGCAGCCAGCATGACGCTGTACAAGTTTGTGCAGGTCTCGCGTTGGAGGTGGTAATCGAAACGAGCGGAATGCGCCTCACGGAGATCGAGGGCTGTCGCTCGATGGAGGCGAGTGAGCTGAGTAATGAAGGGGGGCTTCAGTTCGGTCGAATGATCCCTGGCCTTTTGTAGTAACTGGACTAGGAATGGGGTGAACTATTATGCATCGCCTTGACATTCCAGACAGAAGTGTGGCGTTCAAGGTCCAAAGGCACACCTTAGCACCATGTCCGCGCCGCATATGATATCCTCGTGGACTGTTTAAAAGCTCTTCCTATCTCTTGCCTCTGCCTGCTGTCGGCTGAGCTACTGCGCGTGCTGGCAACCGTTCGCGACTCCGCTGTTTGCAGTCTACCCTGTTACTGCGACACACCAAGCCGTGCTCAACTATGCGAACCAGCAAGCAAACTTAACGTCTTAGTCAAAGGTTTTTTCCTGTGGTGGATACAGATACACTCTTGCCTCGAAGCAGGAAACATGACTCTGTCTCGAGGGGAGCACTTCACTTCGCGTCAAAGCATTTTCTCGGGGAAGGACACCCATGCTGGGATCGTACTGAATCGAGTCTTAAAACATGCACACAGAGGCGCCTTGTGGCTAGGGTACGTTGACATGGTCACAGACGAGACAACACCAGACAGGTTTGCGGGAGTAGCACGAAAGTCCTGCAGCTTGCAGACCCCTGGGTCGTACTTCGTCTTGAAGCAAAACTCACAAACCAGTTCGTGAAAGGCGCTATCTAAACCTGAACTTTCCAAGGTATCAACGAGTATTACACGTCCCTCCTCCCTCCTCTTCACACAAGCATTAGCTGGACTCCTGCGGGGATGGTGACAGTGGAAGCACTGAAGTCCGCCGTTGCCTGCAATAGCTGTGCGAAGGCGAGTTGACTGAGAACTTGCGCGCCATGAGTTGCTTCCCATGCTCCACGGAGTAATAGACAAGGCACTCAACGGACTATCGAATGTCACTCAAACATACGGTGACTATGACTAACAGCGTTCCCTTAGTGTCGGTAAAAAGAACCTCCCGCAGGCATACTCCACCATGGGGTTGTTTTCTTCGTCCTTTTACAGCAGCGACAGTGCCCTAGACTGCGCTGATACTTATATATCGAAGCGCATTGGATGCAGGCTCTTTGCAGAACAAGCCGCAGTATGACAGCTCAAGCGACACCTTACAAGACCACTCTCGCCGTTGTTCCGACAGGGTCTCTCATATCACACTACTGCACCACAATGTGCACCGCGGATCTTCACGCCGAGACACCATGAGTGCGGGGTTGTCATGTTTAGCAGAGACGTGGAAGTCGTTCCGAGACTCTTGTGGCTGCTTCGGATGCACATCAAAACAACGTTTCCTCCTCTAACATCGTAGCTTCGTCGACCGACTCTGAGATGTCATCTTTGGCATTTTGCTTCTGTTCACACCGCCGCTCGCCTGCGGCGGGACCAAACTCTTCCTGTCCCGCAAACGCAGTTCGTAACCGCGCTCCTTGCGCCCCATCAGTCTTTTCGAAGGCAGCTCTTTCTGCGTGCAATAAGGGGTTTCTTCGTAGCTCCGTCTGTCCGCACCTACGAGTCATTTCTGCAAACAAGTAGCCCTCGCTCTGACGTCCAAGCTCCTCAAGGGGGTCAGCAGGTTGGCCTGCGAGCAGGCCACGAACAGCCGGATGCTTAAGCATCTGGGAAAGCGGTAGGGCTTTCCCAAATGACTCAGAAGACACCCCCGTTGAAGATTTTTCTCCCGAGATAACGTGCTCGAGTAGCGGGCTGGACTCATTGAAAGGCATGATTGCGTAACACCCGTTTCCCGATATGGGCGGCACTCGCGAACCTGATGGGAAGTGCAAAGTTTCTAGGGCGCTCGTCGCAGACTCGGGTCCGCCTGTAGGCTTCTCGTCCTCAGTTGGTGCTTGGACAGAGCGAACACACTCCGACGCCTCCGTCCGAGGCAGCAGGTCGACTTCCATAGAGCCACTCTTACAGGAATGGGCATCATCTACTGAGTTCTCCAATGGCCCCTGCTCATCCCCCCGTACAGCGCCATCAGTGCGTCGAACACCCGCAGAGTGTAGAGGAGCAGTTGGACAGCAGAGCACGCACTCCTCCGCTCCACCAATCGAAGAGGCAGGAGTTCGTGCAAGAGTACGCTGTCGCTTTGCGACCGGTCCGCCCGGATTCCAAGCAACTGCCGCCGTATCCCCATTTTCTGCTGGTGTGCCAGCTGCCTTGGCGTTGGGCGGGTAACACAGGAGGCGGGCAACTGGGGTCGGAGACACACACGACAAAAGAGTGTCTTCTCGCCTTTCTCCGACCGAGGCAAACGACCGCTTCGAGTTCCGCTGATACGAATCAGGGGACGGCTGCTGCTCACGTGTCTCCATCAACAAGTGAGAGGGATCCCGTCAAAGTGTCGCTGGCAGTGACCTAGCTGGGAGCCAGAAAGACTCCCTGTTATGTACTCTCGCAAGACAGCACTCAGAATTCCCTGTTAGCGGATAATTCCACTGCAAATAGAACGTAGTGGCGTCAACCAGTAGTACTGTTCAAGCTCAGCCGCAAACTGGCTGCCCGTGTCGGATCACCCGCGACAACTGAGGGCAGCGCGATGTCGGATCGCGCTCCAGCGGAATCCTTGGGCTTCCACGTTGCCGGACAGTTACGGAAATGAAACAGGGCAAGCCGAGACAGTCCGCACCGGCGCCCGCAAGCACGTAGAACGAAAGCTCAGCGCCCTTGTTCCCGCGCAACAAAAGGAAGGCTCGATGGACAGAGGCACGACGAGACTGCAGGTAAGCAGGTCAGCCACCCACGTCCGCCGTCAGTCCACTCTCACAGAAGAGTATCAGGGTGCCGGCCCCGTCGCCGCCAACCGGGGACAAATATTCGGTTGAGGTTCGAGAAGGTGTCTAGGAACGGTTAACAACGCCTACACACGAGCTGTTCCCGGAGCGTTGAACAGAGTAAGAGACTACACCGGACACAACCCTCCGTGCCTCCAGCATCTTTGGAGTGTCACATGAAAGAGTGAACAATGACAGAACAAAGTACGATGGCCGTGCATGAGCCATGTGCGATGCCTCACGGATACCAGCATTGAGAAAAAGCGAGCAGACCGCATGCGAACACGGCTCCACGCGTGTCAGCGGCTCGTCTGCGAGACGGCTGCAATGCCGTTCTCCCCAACCCTTATCTGCGTGAGAAGGCTTACTGCGCGCTCTCCAGGGTTGTCTCAAAGGTAGAGCCGACATGAAACACCAGGCCACACTGATTTGGAGAAGAGCTGGATGAAATGGCTAGCAAAGCAAGCTCGAATGGTCCGCAGACTTAGAGGATGGCCAGGAGGGGTATCGGATTTCACTACAAGCGCCGGTGACAAACGCTACGCTGGTGGCGTGCCGTTAGTCGATCCCCCGGCGTGTGCTGTCTGCAGCGCGAGGCCGTGAGCGACAGGGTCGCTTTCACTTGCTTTGTGACAGTTGATCTTCCTTACAACCCGTGCAGCTGTACGTTAGTAGCCGCAGCCCCCAGACTGGGATGCGCCTGTGTCCCCAGAGGCTGAGGTAACAGGTTCGGTTCATCGATAATTCCGGTTCGCCTTCGCACAGGAGCCAGGTGTGCTGTGTTGCGCTGCCTTCGGGACGCTTGCAGCTCCCCTGTGCTCTTGAGCGGTGCGCCCATGCGCCCTGTACGGAGTGGCGTGGTGATTGAATAAGCCCAAGGCTACAAAGAAGAAGTGACCTCAAATCCCGCATCTTTCTTTTTCGTGAGCGGCCGAGGCCTTTCTGAAACTTACGTCTCTGGTTTCACTGTATTACGAAAGACTAGCTATGGTGACTGTGAAGGTTCGTTGTACACGTTTTCCAACTGTCCGGCCCCGTTGCGACAGGGCGGGGCCTGCACGACACTTGCCCCAGTAGGGCGGTCATTCCATACAGCGCGCGGCGGGCGCGACCTACCTTGCTGGACAGCGAGATCACAACGCTTACAGCCAGGCATATGCGTCGCCAGCACATAGTCACCACAGACGCATTACACTACCCTCGCGCCTCTAAGGGCTGGGTCCTAAAGCGAGCGTTCGCTTCTTTCAGGAGCTGTAGATCGTCAGGTGTCGGCACATCTGCTAGTAAGCTACGGGTCTCCCATGTCTGACCGGGTTCCGGGCCCATCTCACAAGAAACTCCCCCCCATCCGCCCTTTTACACTTCTGGTGCAGCCGTGCGTCCAAAGAAGCGCTTCGACAGAGTGCGGGTGCCCTTTCGGCTTGTCCTTCTGACTGCTTTGCCACCTCGGCCGGCTAGTGCTTGTTGCAGCGCGGCTGCTGTCGGAGTTTTCTTTTTGGGAGAGCAGGCTCGAATAGGCGCAGAACGCACGAAACCGGCGCAGGAAGCATACATCTACAGTGCGGTGCAGTCGCATAGACAGAGGAGAATCAACAACATACGCCACATCACTGATACACTTACTGATGCTAAAGGGTCCAAACCATCTTTGACCCACCTTTGTCTCCCCCCTTTCCTGTTGTCGCAGAAGCCAAGAGAGCACAGAAGCAAGGTCACCAACACTGCATATGTCATGTTGCCGCTCGCGGCCGAAGTTCCTCTTCTGCACCCGCCGCGCCTTTGCTAGGCACGTCTCGGCCATTGCCTGACGCTGTGCCGCTGTCTCCAGAAGCTCAACGCGGTCCTCACTTTTACTTCGCGGGAGCTCAGGGAAATCGTGCGGTGTCTGAATGTACAGCAGTGAGAACGGACTGGCTTGGGTGAGCGCATGGGCAGAAGTGTTATATGCATACTCCACCATCGGCAGATAAGTAGCCCACTTATCCCTATCACCCCCCACATAAAAGCGGGCATCTGGGTTAACGTACGAATAGTCCACTTTGTCTGTCCGACTGTCGTGGGTGGGCTGACGTATGAAGCAGTCGACGGATACCCAGTCGAGCAGGACGTCATAGCGTACTCACGCACATCTCTGTCCATGCCATGCCACACATATTTCAGACGATTGGCTTTCAATGTTTACCCGTGGGCGGCCCGCGGTCACGAAGCCGTGCATCATTCTCATGATCTGAATTCGCGCCGTTACGGGGACATACACGCGTGATACCGCTTTCGTTTCCCACCAGATGAGGAATAAGATGAAGAAATGGGGTCCTCCTGCTACATGCTCTACGTTGCTGGAGTCGCCATCGATGTCACACCTCCATGTTAGCTTCCGCTTGGAAGCATCTGCGTAGTCCTCCCTTATCACCTACGCAACTGCTGAGGTGGGTCCGATGAAACGCCGCCAGTCGGGGCAAGGCGGAGACTGGCTTCTCTCCGAAGAGGCCGACGATGACAGCCCTCAGAAAGCAAGAGACAGGGAAGAGTTTACGGCACGGTGGTGCCACAAGCGGAGCGCTAAGCTTCACATTCCCTTTACCCAATTCTCAAAACGTCAGTTCCGTTAAATCAATCTGTGCTAGACGTCACTCACTCAGACCTGACAGCTCCACTACTCCTCTGTCCAGCAATTCAACGTCGCGCCACACAGGCTCGGCCTTCACACAGGAGGAGCCAACTAACAGGCGATAGTTACACAGGCTCTCCGTCGCACCACGACACAAACTCGTAACATCTAAACGTCAGGCGACCCTAGTTGCTACTAACGCACAGAAGCTGCAGGGCGTTTGGCCATATCAAGAGAAACGTTCCAAGTTCTACAGGAGCTTGTCAACCGCCGTTGTCCACAAGGCTTGTGTGTCATGAAGGCATTGTCGTAGAGTGGGAATCCTTCCTTTAGGATTCTCCCTAAGTTAATCTTCACTACGAGGCTCATCTATGACAAGGCCACACTTCCCTCGTTCTTGACCCACTGCCAGATGTAAGTCGCTCGAGTACGGGTAGCTCATTCACAGACTGCTGCACCCTCACACTTCGAAGGCTTCGGGAACTATATGTTAGACTCGTCTAGAAGTCCTCTTCCTCATCGGACAGGAACTCACACACGGGAGTTCGTCTAATGCTCACACGCCTTCACGGTAATCTACAGAGATTGCTTTCCTTCCGATCCCACACCGAACACTCGGTTCGCTCACTACGCATTTCTTCAAGTAACGACCCCCTTTGGGGAAATTGTCCAGCCGTGGAGGCCCAGTCGAGCTTTCCAGAGAAAAGTTTCGGTTCTTCCTATTCCTCCCTGACCATTTTTCGCTGGCACTCAGAGTGGTCTTTTGCCTGGTTCTCGCTACTAGCAGGCCTACTAGCCTCGTTGGCTTGGCCTCGCGGTTCTACTTCCACCGGAGTATTTAGCTGATTGCCGTCCGGGGATGTGGGTGGTCTTCCAGAGCGCAGCTGTGTTAGTGCCCTGAGCTTCTCTTTGTCACAGCCTAAAAATCTGCGTTGCCGCTGAAACCCTCTTTTCAGTAAGGCAGGTCGCAGATTGCAGCCCCTTCGCGTCCACCGCGTGACATCGGAACAGCGGCGCTAAAACGGGGAGGGCTTTTAGGCACTCGGTTTCAGGCACCCGGTACAACCGCAAAGCTCTGTCTTGATTGGAGGCAAAGGGCACGAGAGGGGGAAAGGAATGCAGCTGGTTTTTCCCGTCCCCCGTCCTCCTGAGATAACACATCCTAGAAAGCACCGTTCGACGCATCGGTGTATAGCACAAACACTCTCTCGAAGTCAGGTAGCGCTGATACAGGCCGACGACACAGCAACTTCCGTAGTTCGTCCACAGCCTGTTGCTCACATCCCCTTCACTCGGACGGTGCATCCTTTCCTAGAAAAAGTGTCAGAGGCAATTCAATGGATGCAAACTGTGGCACAAACACTTTATAGTAAGGTGCAAGACCATAAAACGGCTTACCGTCCTGTTTACTTGAGAGAGGAGTCTTTCAGTTAAACATGCTTTTATTTTCTTCGGGAGTGTTGCCAGACCATCAGTAAACAGCACGAATCCCAAAAAGCGTACAGATCTGCAACAAATTTAGCATTTGCCTTTGTTTGCATATAGTTTATGTCACGGATTTCAAGTTGGGCCGCTCTCAGCCGCTGATCGGACTGTCCGAAATGGGCTTACTTAGGCTCCCATCCGTGCCGATGTCCACCTACGAGGCGAGGGTGACAGTTCACCCCCCCTTCTGGAGCGGATCCAGTCTTTGGTGATTGTCTGCACCCGCCCGCCATGGAATTCCCGAGTTTGGTCCATGAACTTTGGGTGTGCAACTCTGGGCTAGGCTGGTCGGCCGTTCTGCCCCTTTCCGTGGTCCTCAGGCTGGGCCTCAAGCTGGATAACAGCGTCCTCTCGTCTGATCCTTGTATCACCGGAGTACGGTTCTTGACTCCAACGCTGTTTTAAACGGACCGAAGTTCGTCTTTGAGCCAACAGTTCAAAGAAAGAAGAAAAAGGGTCGTTCACACGCGTCGAACTCACAAACACAACCACCAATCCTCACAGTCGTCACACTATTCGAGAAATTTAAATCAAAAAGGACCCGGTTTCCCCGGTGAACTCCGTACTCAACGGCTGTCTCTCAAGCACAACAATCTTCTCGTCACGAACACTCATGTACACACACATTCTTCGGAAAGGCGAAGCCCTGGATCCTTCAGGGACCCTTCCTCAAGCCTCCTGGCCCCTGTCCCTAATGATTAGAGGACTCGAAATTCCTTGTCTCTCTCACCTCTTTCATCTCTCCTCTCTTCTTCTTGTCTTACTTCTCCCTAAATCTTCGTGTCTATTTCCCTCTTTCTGCCCGTTCTCTCCGAGATCGTCGTTGGTCCATTACGAAGGGTGGGTCGCACGGCTCTAAGATCACCCACTCTCGCACACACCGCCCCGAAAAATAACCAGACCCCGACACCGATAAATTGTTCACTTCTTTAGGCATCTTTCTTTTCCCCCTGTTACTATCACTGGAATCTGATCACGAATTGAACTCAAAACATCATCTTATTAGGTACAATTGGGAGTAGGACTGAAACAAACTGACAGGAGCTTCAAGACTTCTTTCACAAGTTTCTGCCTGGCTGATTTCCTTTCCTTCCGTCCATATTTCTATCATGAGCTTCTTCTACCTGAGGCTGGGGTCCGTAGGGCGTGTCCCTCTATTCGCATACTTAGTACTCAAATTATATTCACCCTATTTCCCCACACTTGCCTAACATACTAATCGAGTAATCTTTGAACTTGCCCCCCTTCACGTCTCAGAAATACTAGCTTCTGGAGAGGTGGTTCCCAGATGAACGAGCGTTCCTCGTATGATATACCTAGGACTCAATGGAGTGTTTGTTAAGCGATCATCACTTTCCGGGCCAGAGTGCGAACTCTGACAGTGTATAACTTCTTCATCTTTTGAGAACCTCTCGTGAATGCCTCTCGTGGTCGTCCGCAGATTTGCTGAAGATCAGTATATCTTGTAAGTACACCACCACAGTTTTGTCAAGCAGATCTCCCAACGCCCCGTGCATCACCGGCTAAAAGACACTGGGTGAGCTGGCAAGCTCGAAGGGCATAACGCTCCATTCGTACAAACCGAACCAGGTACTGAATGCCGTCTCCGGTTTGTCTTCTCTATCATAGCCAATCTCTGCAACTAAGCAGTGCCTCCGCTCGAGAAGGGCTCCACGCCTGCTGGTCAAGCCGATCTGCAGTGGACCCGTATAGCCCTCTCCGGTGTCCGTTTTACCGTTGGCAAATTTCATCACGAGATTCTCCTCCGTGCTCAAAAAACGATCGCACGCAGCGCTCTGCCACATCTTTGCTCAAGATATGGATACGCGATCCAATATCGACTAGGACCTGCGTGCAAATACCATCAATCATAACACGGAAGACCACGCCGGTGATCACACTCGGCGATCTGACCAGGCGCGCATCTTTGGCTGTGGTAGAGAATCAGTATGCCTCCACCCCCCGAGCTCCCCTTCCACTGGTGGAGGTGGTCGTTTCC
>NW_027157273.1:10788-11260 GCF_002600585.1 Cystoisospora suis
CAAGCGTTGTACCTATGTCCTCACTTGCCACAGTAGTACCAGGGCCTGCCGGTCCCAGAATTCTGCTGCGATGACGGTTGTTCCCATTGCATCGCTCTTGGTGGGCGGTAATTTCGGCAGTTGGTCCTACTCTCACTTCTCTGCGGTGTGCGGCGGTCTTGACCCTGCCTACGCCGTTGCGTCGTAACTGCGAAGGTTTCAGTTACATTCATAGGTTCAGTGAAGTCATTGATCGCTGGCAGTTCGTTCGTCTCGTGCGTGCTTTGTGCTATCCCATCGGGACCCTGATGACCTCCCGGCCACCCCACCAATTTGTACTCTTCGTGTAGTGGCGCGTCTTCAACACTGATGAGAGCTTCCGTTGTTCGTTGGTTGAGACCGCTGAAAATATAATCGTTTCGTGTCATCATTCAAATGTGATGCACGCAAGATTAGTCTTTGGAAAGCAAAATAAAGCTAAGAGTCGCCCATA
>NW_027157273.1:11378-56081 GCF_002600585.1 Cystoisospora suis
TAACAGGTCAGATAAAATCGGGACTTCATATCCTCGGATTGTATCAGCAGCTCCATGTCGCCTCATTACTCCCTTACGTCTCCATACTGCCTGGCCTGGTCGTGGGATCATCTTTAGCGTCAATATTCATATAACGCGTCCCCCGGTGACTGATAAGAGATAAAGCCTTGTTGGAGAACTGCAAAGAACTCACTAAGGGTTCCCGGTTGCTCGTTTCGCGGAGTAGTTATCTCGATGCTGTGGTGAAAGTGCAACGCTGCCCCATCCAAAAGAAGCGACGCCCGCCGTACGCGCTCCTCGTCTGATCGCAGCCTCCATTCATCAAGGTACTTTCCGCCCTGAGAGCAGAAAAGTTCGGAATTCGCTGCATCCAGGCAACCGTCATATTTCCTCGGTCGCAGACAGCTTATTCGTTCTTGGAACAAAGCAGTCCTCAAACCCTGCCCTGGCTCCGGCATCCCTTCTGAATCGACAGAGGACAGGTCGACCGGTAGATCAGACACCGCGAAAAGTAGAGTACATAAAAAATAAAAGAGACACAGGCACCAAAACTGAACGGGTTTCTCTTGCGGACTTCCTTTTTTTTTGAAAACCATGCGGCGCCACAATGTGCAACGGCCGGCGCAAAACTTGATTTTCAAACTGCTCTCTCGTCTTAGCTTCGGAGCAGCGCACGCCACAACGAGACGCCTCCAGCGCTCACCCGAAACCCACACGCATTCTCCTCCGCACACACGTCACTCGTTCACAGCATACACACAAGGTCCAGCACACAGGGTCGGTCGCGCGGAGCCTCGGCGCAGGCGTTACACAGGCCCTGACTTCACCCTTGTACGTGGGTCCACTTGCCATCCGGACATGGTGCGGAAGACCTGGCAGACTACGGGTCTTATCTTTTTCCCTGTTTGTTTTATCCTCTTCATTACTGCGTTGTTGACAACAGTGACAAGTGCCAGGGAAGAGAGAAAGGGACAAGGGCCCACTTCACCCAGTCTGTATATTTCTCCACGTACGGCCGGCAGCACAAGCGATCGGCACTCAGTAACTACCTCCTTGCAGCATAGCCAGTGCCCCCGGGTTACGTTGCCCTGATCCCCTGTTGCAGTCCTCTGTTACTTTCTTCTTACGCCCTTTCTTCATGTCAAAGCTGAAACGGGGCCCGTCACCATACTTCGCGTTTCAAGAGAGTAGCGAGTAGTGGACTATCCCGAGGATTCGACAGTACTCGAACCTAGTACAGCCGCCATGAGCTCGCTCCCTTCGGCCATCAAGTACTTACTCCAACGAAAAATGCTAGGCTGCTCGCGGGGTACGTCAACATCCCCACTCGGTTCGACGAGTAGGCAACCATGCCTTCTGGGCAGCGGCGTCTGAGCCACGTCATGCATCGTCGCTGGAACTCGCAGATAGGTCAGTTCCCTCCGAGTGAGGAAGTCGTAGCATTCGGACACCTCCCTCGTCTTGTCAGGGTGCCACATCTTCAAACGGGTGACGGACTCTCGTACCAGCTCCGGGCTTCCGCCATGGCGCTATCTGCCTCTCAGCTGTTCCCGCGGCACGTCCCTGCAGTGCGGTGCAGCACCTCTACATTATCAGCGTGCTGAACGCACGTGCTTCACACCAAGGGTCTCCATATCAACCGTGGCTGACGACACTCCTTTTCACTTTTTACGCATAGCCTACTTAGTGAGACACGCCTTGGAAGTTTCGGGTGTCAGTCTTTGCGACGTGTGCACAGTGCCCGGAGCCTTTCGGGCCGTCGTCGTAACGTACCACACACTGGAAAGCGACACATTCGCAAAACTCACCAACAAAGGCAGGCCACGGTGCCATCCTCATACGCAAACAGGGAAGACCCGTAACCAAGAGAGCACTTCGTCACACGACCAGTCATTTCCCAAGCGATCTCTCCTTGTATGGACAGAGCCACCGACACTGCAAATGAACGTCACGGCAGCGTCCCGGTAATACCCGCGCCGGCGTGCACACACAGACACAGCAGATACGTACATTCATGCACCGGATCTTCTAAGGAGCAAGGAGACCGACCGTTGGGCCACCACGCGCGCAGTAGACGCGCCAGAAGTGCTGCACTGTCGATCCGGCTGGCTGCACAGTCGTGGGAAATCAAAAAATGCGGGAGAAACGAGAACCCCGAGGAGGGACAAATGGCGAAAAAGACATTCAAAAAGGTCTTCCGAGGAGAAGCCCCGAAACTCAAAAAACCCGAGAATCCTTATACCCCGGAGAGCGTACGACTCTCGAGGGCTGCACGCCGCTACCGAAAAAGCTATTATACTTCTTACGCAAGGGAATGACCCAGAATGAAGCGCAACGAGCCCCTCCATCTGGCAGCTGAGAGAGAGGGAGGATCAAACCTCACGATGAAAACATAGCAAGAACCGGTCCTCGAATAAAACAAACCAAAAGGAGACAAGGGCACGTATCATGTTGATGACGGAAAAGTTAGATGAACGGAAACACGAAACAGAACCGGCGACATAGATGTCGTTTTCAAGGGCTCAACAAAACAAGAGATCTGAAGAGAGTGCCTCCGTTCACGCTGGGGCACACCGGAATGACCCGACACAGCGGGGAGGTTTGACTGGAAGATCGAAAAGAAATCAGTGAGAACTCACAAAATGGACCTATCGGGGCTGACAGTTTCTTCAAACAAAAAAGTCAAACGGTCATGCGGTTGTCCACTAGATGGGAGCGACCGCCCGGAGTGCGGCAGTTCCACTCCATAGCCACTGGTTAAGTTAAACGTCAACGTGGTCAGCAGTACAGCCAAGCTTTCGTACAAAGATGAGAGCGCCAGCAAAAATAACGAGGCACCATCCCACTTACGGTACCACAAACTTCCTCACCGGTAGACAAAATTCATTTGCTAGTTCCAGTCCACAGTGTGACCGGGATACACCGAGCCGGTAGTCCCCACCGAACACTTCGTAAGATCACTGCATGAACGCCGCATGCGATCAGAAGCACAAACAAAAGCAAACATGTCCATTCAACACAGGAGGCTCTGGTACACGGTCAACGAGATGTCTTCTTCTTCATCCCGCCCGCAACGACATTGTAGTCCGTTCCGGGTTCTGCGGTCACCCTGCCGACTAACAGCATCACTTGCTATCTGGGAGCGTGCTTGGTGACCGCGCAGATGACAGACTTGACAGCACGGCGTCCATGACCGAAGGGGGTAGCTGACGCGTTAAATCGTTGATGCGCTGTAAAAAGGTGACAAGGCGCCGACCAGAGCACGAGGTGCCACAACAGATTGAGGCTGACACCGGCAGCTCACTACTGTTGCGAAATATGTGCACGGTCGCACTGTGATGTCAAACAGGGGAGCCTTGACAGTTGACAGCGGAGAGACTAGGTAAGACCAGAAAGTTCAAGTATGCTAAGCCTCCTATCGAAATGTGTGAAAGCACTGAAGGAGCCGCGAATCTCTTCTGATCCGCCACCCCACTGAAGCCAATGCCAGAATGCTTCCGAACGGAGGGTGCGACCCAGTTCGAACTAGTGCACCTTACGCCTTCACGGTTAACAAGGTACTAATGCTCACCTCGAGTAGAGAATCCATGTCAACGGCTCCTGCGGTCTCCGCTCTACCACATTCGCGCTTCATTATCCTTGCTGCCGCCTCTGCCACCCGAAGCCCCGCTAGATTGGCAGACGCTACAGGATCCTCCTCCACTCTCGGCTGGTCTTCGGTGTTCTCCTCTCCCTCCCCCACAAAGTCTGAACTTCTGTCCGTTTTTCGGACGGGCTCGCGGTCCCCAGTGACACAACATCTCACGTTCTCGTCATTACGACTCTCCTCCGCCTCATCGCCATGGCACACCCCTCCGTCTAGAGCTTCACTGAAGCGAGTAACAACACTTGCGCTTGTCGGGGGTGTGACAGCCCGACGACTCTCGTCTTCGCCTGAACCGCTCCGATCGTCTTCGTCGCTGGGATAGACTGCTCCTTCTAGACGAAGCGTGGACCGCCCCAGCGTAGCCTCTGTAGTGGTAGAGCCGCCCAAGCCAGAAACTGCAGGCTGACTGCTTACCGCGGCGGCTGCCTTTTTCTCCGCTCTGTTTGTGAGAGTAACGAATCTCGAGGCATCTCGAGTCGCACTACGCACCGACTGTTGAACGGTGGAGGAATCTCGTTCCACTGCACTCGACGGTAATCGACATTCACATCCATCGTGCTCTCCATAAACATCCTTCCCGTCATTCTTCGTTTCTTCACCTGCACACGTCAGTTTTTCTTCTTCACTGTCCAACACGGTGAGGGGGGCGCTGTCCGTGACGGACATTTCTCGCGCTCCGACACTGACCCTTGACGTGCTACCTACAGCTGGGAACGTCTTCCTGAAAACAAGCAAGTCATCTGACGAATTTTCAGAGGCCGATATGGTTGTCTCCAGCGACCGCTCGTTGCGAGAACCTCCACCTCCATCGCCACCTTGCAAGTATCTCATGCGTCCTGCTGTGTTGAGCACATCTCCCCGAGAGCTACCTAAGAAGCATAGACTATCAGCCGTACTGCCGAACTCAGATCCCCTCCTATCGTTGTCAAACATCCAGTTCTGCAGCGCGTTGGAAGCCTCTTGTCCGCTTTCCTTCTTCGCGGCACATGGAGCTTCGCCCGCACGGCAGTTGCGTCCCTTCGGGGAAAAGCTGCGATCCACCTTCCCTACTTCTCTCATCTCCCGTTCTCTTTTATCTTCGGGTCGCGACGTCGCCAGCGATCCCTCGAGGCCCCTCCACCCGGAAAATTCCAAGGCATTGACGCAGGATCGCCCCTGCAAGAGGCCTCTTTTGCCACACGCTTCATCCTCCTGTCTAGGGAAGAGCTGAAAGCACCGTCCCCCGTCTTTTTTGTATTCGCTCTCCCCCGAAGTACTGCCGGAGTAATAAGGATAAAACAAAAACCCTCTGCTTGTGTGGCCAGTCGGCACTACCTCTACACTACGGGTCCCACTACCGCGCACCTCACCATCGAATATGGAACGCGCCCCGAACTCAGTCTCTCGAGAAGCTAATGTATGAACACTACTGCTTCGACTGTCCGTCCTGTGTGCCTCCTCGCTTGGCAGCCGCTGACAGCCCTGCTGTCCAACTCTTTCTTCCGCTCCTCCGTTTTGACCTCTGGCGGCTACCTCCGTACCACTTTGTTGAATCATGAGACCGGGCAACCCCTGCTGGTGAGCCTGAAAGCGTTCCTCCCTCTCTCTCTCGCTCATCTCGTAATTGTTCGAGCGGCCATGCCTCTCACTTGCCTGAGACAACTCGCCTGCCTGAAGGGCCGAACAGACCTTCGCTCGCGGATTCCCGTCGTCACTTAAACAGGTAGACCTGTTTGCCAGTCCTGCCGTGTTAGTGTGTTGCTCCTCGTACGAGCGACCTCTCTGTATCGCCTTTCGGCCTTGGAACTCGCATCGCTGCGACTCCTTTGGGCTTGCGTCGTCACAAGAGGCCCAGAGCGTCCCTCGCAAGTCTCGCACTGCTTCGGCTTCTGCTAGAGCTCCTGCAGACTTTTCAGAGCTGGCGCTGTTCACCGCCAACAACGCACTCCCCACGTCCTCCCAGTTCTGTCCCCGCTGCGGACGACAAGTCTGCTGAATCTCCTCTACAGAGGGAAGCTCCTGCCCTCCTTGAGTGAAACACGACGACGTCGTCAACCCGCGTTCATCTGCTCTTGTACTGGACACCCGGCGGCCTTGCTCAGGACTGCACTGCTCTTCAGGAGTGGAGACAGTCGTCAGTTCCCAGGCCAGAGAAGCAAGCTTCTGAGAGGTTTCTGTAGTTAGTTCTACGCCACTAAGGCACCGCTGGTGCTGCGCCAGTGTCCGCGGTGTGATTACGCCTGAGAACGCCGTAAGAGCGTCTGTAGTCTCATGAGGTGTCTGCGCGCCGGGGGGGTGCGACGAAGCAGAGAGAGACGACGACAACGACGAAGAAAGAGATGCCGGTCCCGAGGAAAACAGACCACTTCCTCCACAGGATCCTGCAGACGATGACCTCTCTCCTGTGCTCCCGGCCTGAGTGCTCAGGAAAAACGACGAGGTCGACGATGCCACACTAGCCTCCTGACTCGCACAGTGGGCGTCCACCACCACTTCTGCTTCCCCCATGAATGGTACCCTGCCAACCACCGATTCGCCTTCAGCGCCATCGACTCGCTTATGCTGCTGCTGACCTCTCTGAAGCAATGGCTGAACTGAATGACCACCAACACCAGCTCCTCCCCCAGCCCCACTCAACGCCTGAATCTGCTCTACCTCCGACGAGTAAGTGCCATTTCGCTCCTCACGGCACCTTAAGTTCTGACGCACGTAAAATTCCAGTGAGCGAGCAGCCTCAGAGGTCTCTGCAATACTCACTGCTGACCGACTCAACTGTTCGCTGCTTACGCCATCACACTGCGATCTTTGACGTCCTGAACCACCCGGAAGATGTGCGCACTGAGGCCCGGTACACTCGTCTCCCGCTTGCTTGATGCCGGGTCCTGCATGGCAGAGGCGATCTCTACAAAGACAGAATCCGCCCCCCGGGCGCTCTTTCTCATTCTTGTGTCCTTCTGCCATGTGGTGCGCCGAGCACCCCGTCCCCGCTCCCCCCGAGAAACACCGGGGAGAAGTATCACAAGCTCCCGGTCTCGCCGTTTTTCCCAGCTGAGGAAAAACACCAGGAAACTGTGAGACGCCATTCACACCACCGAAGTGCTGCTGAAGCTGGAAAAGATCCACCGTGGTTGGCTTTTGAGACAATAGGAAACTCTGACTGTAATGCTGTACGCTGTGAGGAGCCGATGGCGTGAGCGGATACCCAGGAAAACCTCGAGTGTTGCTGAAAAATGTCGTGTCGAAAAGCAAAGGCGACTCCAATCCGTAGTCCCTAGCCAGCTTCTGCGCCACCAGTCTGCACACTTCGTGCACAGACTGTCCATTGGACGTGAACGGCCCCGTCTGGCTGTCCGTCGGCATAACTGTCCCTCCCGCGGATGTTCCGTCCTGCCCACCACTACCCGTCCCGCCACAACACCCACCCTGCGCTTGCAAACCCCCTGATGATGCATTTCCCCCAGCGCTGACCTGAGCTGACGGCGCGGCTCCTCCTACAACACCAAATCGGAGGCGTGAGGAACTGCAAGTCAACCCGATTTTCTTAAACTGAACTTTGAGCTGCTGGTCGCGGATCACGAGGGCCGTCTTCTTTTGCTGAACGAGCTCATACGCTGCCTGCAGGGTAGAGAGTTCGACGAATGCATATGGCTGTAGATTGCTACGCTCACGCATCTCCACACTAACGACGCATCCGTGGTCCAACAAAAGGTTGATAGCCGCGCGTAGAGCTTCCTTCGTTGTACCGGGCATCATATTGGATACGTAGACACTCCGACCATGAGCCGTATTTGGCCGGTCAGCCAAATGCTGAGAAAGGTCATCTGGCTTCCAGGGGTTAGTCCCCGATTGAGGTCCTGACTGGCCTGGAATAAAAAACCCGCTGCTTCCCGTATTGGCGTTGCGGCAGAGGGATGCATCTAACGGCATCTTCACGCCAAGAAGACGTTCCAGAGGTTGCCGGACCGTGCGCTGAACAAAAGAAGAGGACGCCGAGTGAACGAATAAGCGAGCGGGACTGAGACACTACACTTACTTTACACACAGCCACCGAGTGACGACAGCGCTTTAAGTGACAAAAGAGCCCGTCGGCGCGTCCGCCTGGTTGCAGTCCTAGGCATTCCCTGTACATCCAGCTCTTTTGACGAAAACAAAGGCACGCAAAAAAGCTCCAAAGCTATTTCTGAAGGATCGGTGCGCAACTTACCCGAATGCATTCGTTCACAGAAATTCCGGAATGACACTCGAAGCAAAACCTGCATGGCTGCAAGGACAATCACACAAAGCCTTCAGGCTCTTTGATGCTTGTGATTGTAGTACTGGAGTGCTCACGGAGTGTACGAACTCCTCCACCTGGGCCGTTGGATGGATGCATGCGCACGCACCAACTGTAGGACTAAGGCTCACCAGAGGGCAGTGTTCCCCGCGATGAGAGGAACGGTGGCAATTCGGACAGACGAACTCGCCGAACGGGCAATTGGTGATTTTGTGCTCCATCGAGTCACAGGACAGACACAGTGTGGCTGAGAGGAAACAGAAATCACAGCAAGGTAGAACGCAGAGGGGCGCTGAAAAAGTCGGGCTCCCGCCAGCAATCGGATGCATCGAGAAAGAGCCAAAGAACAGGTTGTAATAGCAAGAGTCGCGCCACTGCTGAGCGGGCAGTTCAATCTGCCTCCGTTCAGAATCGCCTCAAGGTTCGGGGGACCAATCACCCGGAACTGCTCTTCAGTCGGCAGCCGTGTATGGCTGAGTATACCCATACACCTCGGTACATAGCAATAAGTTCGCCACTGCCACAGACAAGAAGAAAGTGGCCGTTGACGTTACCGCAAAAGCCAGAGAACGTACATTTAGCATACGCCTCAACCATCTCGAAGCGGCTGAGCCGTAGCGGCCGGGACTCCTTCTGGCAGAGCACCTGTCTGGCTTGCCAAAGATCACACCCCGGACTAAAGCTTGCACAAAGCGTCCCGAGAGCTGCCGCTGTCGCAGACGCGTGGCCACTTTGGTGCGCAGAGGGTCCCGCAGTATGGGGAGTCTGTGTTTGATGGACGAGCTGGAGGTTGATTCCACTGCTACTCGAAAGGCCAGCACGCAGACCGTCCGCCTGAGCCGACTGCTGACTAGCAGAGTCCAGAGCCTCGAAAAGCGTCACTGAGGATGCTTGCTGTAACGAGGCGCCTCCTAGACCGAAAGGACTGACATGCTGTGGGCCAACTGCCGTTGGGAGTCCGCAACTTCCATCCACGGGACCCCATCCGCCGTACATACGCCTCATTGAAGTCTCCCCTGAGTGAGCGTCTGGCGTGCCCGAAGCAGGCCCCGGCAGCCCTGGCGGAGACACACTCGGCAGTGGACAAGTAGTGCTCACAGGACCACGGACAGTCACTTGAGGCGGGACGTAAGAAAGGGTACCGCTGTGGTCAGCGACAACGGACTGTCCACTGTTGGAAGCGACGTCGCCCCCGTCGGACTGTGCTGATGTTCCTAGGACGCAACTGTTGCCACATCCAGAATGGTGGTGAAAAGAATGCGGGACCACTTGAGAAGCGGTTCTCGAAGACACTCCCACTGTCACTGCCGTGGTGGATGCTCCGCCGAGTTTTGAAACAGCGGTCTTCATTTCCCCGGGGTTTCCCGATCCGGTCGAACCTGGCGGCGCATTCCCTACAGGCCCTGACTGAAGATGGGCGCTAGCAACTTGAACTGTAAGCGGCGCGGCACCGCTTGGGCTGACGGAGGGGGCATGTTCTCCAATGCGCGGAGAAGAGATGGACGGCGCGCAGCCAGCTGCGGTTGCGTGGGGTGGTCGACTTTGGGGCACTACGAGAAAACAGTTAGTGGAAGAGGGGGGAGATGGTGAACAATGTCCGACAGCAGCTCGGAAACTCGGTCCACTGCATGGAGTTGCGATGCTGCATGAACCCCCAGCTGCCGAATCGAAAAAAGAATGGTGACTGTGGACTGTTGAAGAAACGGGTACACTGGTCACATCTGCTGCTACAGGAGCCGAGACTGCCCCCTGAGTCGTTGTTACTGCAGCCTGCTCGAAAGATGGCCCTGACAGCAACGTCACAGAGCAGGCTGCATGGAAATTAGAGCCTGCCGAAGACGATGTACCGTTGGACAAAAGACGCGGCACACTAGAAGGCTGCAGTCGGGCAGAGATATGTCACTTTTTCTCTGAGCAGCAATAGATGCGAGCTATCTCTAATTCAGAATAACGTAGCACACCGGCTCGCAGAAACAAGACCGACAACTTGACACCATTCATGGAGTGGAGCACCTGCACACGCTCCAAAGAGCGTCAGCCGTCGCCCCACCTTTCACGTGCGACTTACCGGGAGGAAGTACCTGATGGCCGTCTCCGGCCCGCCCATCGCCTCCTGCACCGTGTCGTCTGTCTGCCATATTGAACAGTACTGGCCGATGATAGGACTGCGGCTTGTTCCCCACCTGTGTCCACGATTGCGGAGTTACGGCGCTTGTATGAACTCCACCCTGCACACATGCAATGTGGTCATCCAATTTTTCGGATTTGCCCTGCTCGTTCCTCCCAGGCCATCCGCTCGGGGAAGAGCGCGTCAGGTCATCCACACTTCGGGGCCGTTCACTCTCTTCGCTCTGACCGCTCGGTTGCTGGCAAAGGGCGATGGACTGCCGATACAACGACGGAGACTGAGAGCCCAGACATCATGTGTGCAGCACAAGAGCGCAGAGTACGGACTCTGATTTCCTCGTGGCCTCGAAGAGAACTCATGGTTTGAACTTGCCGGTCATTCGCTTGTAGACTTCCCCTCTGAGTAACTCCTGTTTTTTGGTTTTCGTCCGAGCGCTTGGCTCTAGTCAGGTTTAGACCCTTGATGCAGCGCACTGACTGAGCTAGTCTAACTGCTGTGCACCTACACCGGTCGCGAAGACGCCTCGCGGGGGCGCTTACCGCACGAAAAGACGGTTGTCTGGCGAACGTGGGTATCCTGTAGCTCTATGTTCAGAATTCCGTAGGCATGCACTACGTAAACAGTACCAGGTACTGCATGGCGCCCCAACAACCAGACTCGGTGTAGCACATGCAGACGTGCGCGGAACGGAGTGTGTAGGAGACGCCAAACGACAAACAAACACTAACACACCTAAGACAAGACCGGAAAACGCTGGACGAGACCAAGAGTATACATAGACGGGGCTGCGTCCTCTGCCGTGACCACCCTGCGACCACTCACATGAGCTTGCTGCCGTTCCGACCGCGAAATCCGTGGTAGCTGCGTACACAAGTTCACCCAAGCGTCGTCGACAGCCCCCCACAGCCCCCCGTCGATGTTGTCAGACTCTTCCTTTTGCTGGGCACCAGGGGTGATGCATGCACGGGGACTAGTCGGAGTCCTGAGCTTCAGTTTTGGCCTCTCCCCCGTCCGCTGTGCGACAGCCCGTGCCGCATGCTTTTCACAACCTTCACTAAGTAAAAGACACGATCGCGGTCAACTTCCTAATTACAATGCTCGGTAGCATCGAGCTGTTCTGCTGCTGGCGCGCTCTGCCCTAAAGAGATCGTCGCCAGGACGGGGAGGCGGAGCTGTGGGCCGCGGGGCCCGTGCGCGCAGCAGCGGACAGCAGGCTACGGGCGCGTCATTTACGGGTTGCTCTTTATCTCTTACTGTACAACCCGCCCAACCTGGATTTACCACGTCGACGGAAAAAGACAAGTGTGATTAACGACCGGAAACTTGGTACTCCTTCAAATAGTCCATGCACCTATTGCATAACATAAAAAAGCGCCAAGACGGCATCTACCTGGGGCCTCTTCAGCCACCCCATAGCTAACGGCCATAGAAGGCCGAGAATTATCAAGACGTGACAATGGCGGAGAGCTTGTACAAGCCGGGAGACAGCACGGACACGCTGATAAACTGCAACGCTGGACTCCAAAGGAGTTTTCCCATAACACAATTCTGTAACTGACGCGGGTCTGCGGCGATTACCAGAGAAGCGAATATCTGGACATGGAGACTTGTCACCTTCAGATTGCCCAAGACTGAGGAGGAAGGGGGAGGAAAACTGCCGCTCGCAAAAAGAATTCTCGGAATGACGGAAACTGACCGCTCTTGTAACTCGGAGACGGTAGTGTATAGTGGCACCACACGCGGATGCCGTACCGCAGGTCTGGACAGCCTCAAACCTCTGAATGCCCTCACTAACGACCGTACGGCCCTTCGCCATGTACTATACCGCAAGAATACCCCGCCCTGAATGGCATGGGTAAACCTCAAAACAATAAACAGGGTCAATGACGACTCTGGCAATCAGATTCAGACTTCTTGGGAAATGCACACACAAGCTTCTCTGTTGGATAACCACCATGCAACAGACAGCAAACGCGCAGTGCGACCCGGACTTGAAAGTAATGCCTCCGGCGCGTGTTTCTGCAGGAAAGAGGTACGTGAAAAGCGCAGTTCAGCGCACACAGACACCTTCAAGGCAAAAGAAAAAACTCTGAGGCAATAAGTAACCGCGGCACACAAAGGAAAACAGGATCACAAGGAAGAATGGAAGCTGAAAATTTTCGAAAGCACGGCTCACCTAATAGGGTACCGTTTCAAAACTCATTAACGAGACCGGCAGCAAGAGAAAAGACGGAATGTCGGCAGAGCTTCACCGGATGGTTCACCGCAGCCTGGAGGCCAAGAAGGCAGCGGGGGGTGGCGGAAGAGCAATGTGAACAAAAGAGGCCCCACGAAGGTCGGGCCACAAGAGAACAACATACAAACACCAATGTTCCTCTGGCAATCAGTCACACCAGCGACAGGACCTTTGCTTTCCAAATGTACACGGGCTTGCCTAGGAATCCTGAGGCAAGTCCGGAATGTAAAGATTAAACCACATCAGCATCAAGGGCACACGCAAGAAGGCACGGCTTAACCGAGTTAAATCCGGGCTCTACTCGGGTCAGAACACGGAAGACACCCAGTAGGAATAACGGGAAAGTTGTCCGAGGAACTAACAGTCAGACAAGGTGGGGACGCGTACTATAGAGAGACAGCCCGTTGTATAAAAGGGCAAAGCGGACCGACGAACCCAGCAAACAGTTAACCAGCTCGCTACGCAAACAGCAATACTACCTCCAGCACCGTCCTAAATGCGTTTCGTTCTCACAAAAAGGGAAGATGGGGCAAAAAAGATAATCAGCGCACATTCCAAGGGACTCCACAAGTCGTGACAGCACGCGCTCGCGGTCGGACGTTACGACCTCGACGGAGGAAGCTTCCACACCACTAGAAAGAAAGGGTCTTCCAAATCGTATGACAGTCTGCCGAAAGACCTGTGCCGCGTCCAAGATGTTCACACAACAGCCAGGTGGGGATGTGCACTTTGCCTCCACTTTTTGACTTGCTATCGCCGGCGACAGCGCGCGCACAACAACAATTATACCCAGCACTGCCGCGGCTTCTGAGAATGCCTGGGCTGGTTAAAGAGGCGCTGGATGCACGGACGATCGAAGAAGTGTGCACTTCACCTGTCTCCTTGCTTGACTCCGTCCTGATGACGCCCAATTTTGTCGCCTATCTCTTCGGCTATCTACACATAATCGAATGTATCATCTTTAAGGCCACCACCCTCCACTTAGTTCCCCACCGGACCGCACGAGCGCACTTGAGGCTGGCGGTCAGCGCGAACCGGAATGGCCGTTAGGCCACGCTGAGGGCGACTGCTGCACAGCGGCCTCGAGTATTCGCACTTTGGCAACTTTGCGACAGCAACAGCTCCTGCTCGTGGACCGGACCATAGTCCTTTAACTGGAGGGACATTCTAGCATGCATTGAAGTCCGAGGAACACAAACCACCAGGGAACACTTTTCTGTTTCCAGGAAGAGCGTTGTCCGCTGTTGTCTAGCGGAGTCCCTCTATCAGCGCCCCGCGGAGGGGCCCGTTTGGCTTCGGTCCCACACACTGGGGCTTGTCGAGATCCAAGGCGCGTGCTGCAATCGAGGTGTCAGGGGAGCGGGAAGAGAGTATTATCCACACGGGGCTGCACATCTTCAGGCAGTGTGGCGCTGATGAAGCGGAACAGTCATCAACAGTGTCCCTGGAGCGAGGGCATTCCGATTGCCGCCGCAGTGTCGGCGCCCCAGAGGAATCTAGCGGAGGACATGCCTGCGCCTCCTGTTGTCGACGCTCGGCTTGACGACTGAGGCAAAGGAGAGCACGGGGGTGCTTTGACCGGAAGCTGTACGAGCGGATCCAAGCAGCCCAGCCCATCTGCGGGGAAGGGCCGTCTTTTGTTCAGTGGCCAGGTGTTACCGCAAGATCACGCGTCAGGTTTTGAATATCGACACGATAGTACTGCAGTGTCACTCTCGCACGGCATCCTAAAGGTTCGCAATTTCAAAGCGCTACGCAGCAAAGCGAGCTCGGCGTCCGAGTGTGTGTGTCGTTGTGAACACGATCCAGTCTGTGCAGCAAGTGAACCGGCGTACAAAGGGGGACGAACGGTGAAACTTACGACTGTATGGACAGTTCAAGCGGCGTCGCTACGTCAAATGATAGCGGCGGTCGAAGTCGTGCCGCGTGCTTTTAGGCACGAGAGGCCGCAGCGAGCCGAGTGATGGCGTGGCAAGACTGACGACACATCCACTCCATTCGCCGTTGTCCTGGTCATAACTAGCTGACGAGTTCGCCTACCAGGGACTGACGCACCTTTTTCACTTGGGTCGTCAAAACGATCTGTGGCGCTCTGCGCCGCTATGAAAACTCAGGCACCTACGGTCGACCGTTCCTATGACGATCAGCTGCGAGCACAGGCGTGGAATGAGCACTTCAGCCGGCGCCGTGCACGCATTCGCAAATGTGATTACGAAGACGGCTGTCCTCCCGCTCGTTGGCTGAAGGTACGCACACTGTTCGAGAATGGGGAAGTGGCCACACCACCTTCTTCAGGAGCCTCGTATTATAGGGGGGTCCCTATACTGGATCTGGATGCGACAGGGCACGCCCCGCAAAGTAAGGTGTAACGCCCTTGTGGCTGCTGCAGCTGCCTGACACAAGAAGCTTAGGCTACTGTCCATACCGAATCCACGTCAGAAACTGCTGCCGAGCACGACACGCCGTACGTTCCCTTTTCAAACCGGCTTACTGGCTCACTCGCACCCCCCGTGCAGGAAAACACGCGCCCGCGCAGGAAAAAAAACGGCACCAAAAAGAACTCGGATGGCTGAAGAAGTCGCCGAAAGAAGAAGCATTCGTCTGGCTGCCTTACCCGTCCAGACAAGCTACACCGAGTTTTTCAAGGAATATCCGACTGTCAGTGGCGACGACACTAGTGAAAGGGAAGAATGCGACGAAGAGAGTGTAGCGTGAATTCTTCGGCCCTTCCATCAGAGCGACAAAGAGAGGTGTCGATAGAATGCTTGCACGCCTTCAATCCCCACTTGTTTTGCTCCGCTTCATAGTTTTGCTGAGTGGGTTAAGCCAGTACCACAGTGCCTTCGATGACACACATGCGGAGCGTCGGTGGATCAAGGTGGGCGGCGGTGCGCAGCGACACTCCTCCCAACAGGGGAGCGCCTCGGAACTACCTCGCTCTCTTCCTGTGTTTCCAGTTGAACAACCATCAGCTACTCAAGTATCTCACTACAGGCAGTCGGGCCCTGCGCTAGAGGAGGCCGACTGCGGACACCCCTCTGTGAGCCCGTACCCGTTGGTGCACTATCTTTTCAGGCGAGGGGCGCAGCCCTTCGCATGTGCCTCAGGAAATGCGAGTGAGACTGCTGTATGTACTACTTCATTGTCTGAGGTGGCTGCTTTTTTCGTCACAGTCAATTTGCGCGAGAAAGAGGGCATGTGCACGCAGAACCGGAGTTGCTTGGTAGGCGCGTCAGTGCCGCCTGGAACGTCTACGCGCGCACTTACACAAGCCCGATGTGTCGACCCCGAATACCGGCCTAGCGTTCAAACGTACTCTTCCACGTGAAAAAGTGCTGACAGAGCCAGGGGTCCTCACGCCGTGTGTTTGAGCCGTAGTATCTCAGAAATCCAAAGAGGCCTCGCAGACTACCGCTTCACTCTTTTACGCGGCCCCAAGCGTACCGGAGCCGGGCCCCGTACTACCGACCCTGTATGGTCTCGGAATTGCCTCAAAGAACTTAGTAGATTGTGCTTCCCTCTGCGGCCGCTAACGAAGCTAAGGCTAGCAGAGGCGCTACCTCCAACACTCACTCGGGCTGGATGATGCAGTGTATGATGCGCACCCTTGCCCCACAGTCTGCTCTGCGCCGGAGAAGGAACCTCGACTGGCCGACCGGCCGCACTGGTCTATCTGGAACTTCCGCCGGAGCGCCTTCGAGAAAGCAGTTGCTGTTAACACGGGGGCATCGCGTGGGGTTTGATCATTTGACAAGACTCGTTAGAACGCAGCCCACCGAGAACTGCCACTCGCTGACGACGTTACCTGTGAGCACCACACCCAACGGACAACAAACTGCTACGGACCGACAGAGGAAAAGCACGTTTACGCTCTCGCATCGGTAAAGTGGAGCATTGGCCTACCTGATCGTATGCCTCGAGGACGAGAGCCACGAGTAAGTTGAGGATTATGGTATCCGTGAGAATGTAAAATGAGACGAAGTACGCGCCACAGCTGAAGACGGAAGTGTGCTTGACAAGTGCCTACGCACAGCACCAACAACAAACTAGGCATCACCCTGCAGCAGGGCCAGCGACGCCAGTGGTCAATGAGCACGGCAATGGTGCTCCGCCCAGTTGCGGAGTATGTGCTCAGAAACACTCACCTTCAGCGAGTCGTCCCAGCCATTCACTGTGAGGAGGAAAAGTGTAACAAGTGAAGCGAAGAAGTCGTTGAAATTCAGCACCCCCCAGTCAGTGGGATCGTCCATGTCAGGCCCCTTAGGTGGCAGGTGGTCCATATCACACTTGATGATCCCGCCGAACAGCTCCATTCCGACTGTTCCATATGCACAGAAAATTACGACTAAGACCAGGAGAACCGTGTTCAGCGCAGCTACAGCCGCGACCAGAGAGACGATCTGCGGAGAGAGAACCCATAAAGAAACAATTCTAACAAGTGGCCCATCAGCCGCATACCACAGCAGAGACAATCTTTGAGGCAAAGCAAATAATTGTACACAACATTGTCTCGTGAAAGACCGATGTCCCGGCAGGACAGTTGTTTGGAGTAAAAGTTGCTGAGAATCAGGCGTCAAATCCTGACGGGGTCGGAGCCAAACTGTGAAAAGACAACATCTGGCTGCTCTTTCTCCCAGGCGGTAACATGGCGCAGCGTCAAACAGACGTGTGACCCCCGCCGCAGGGCTCATGGGCCTGAGCCAGCCAGCAGAAGCGCCATTTCGGAGAAAGTGGCTTTCCTTGGACAGGCAAAATCAGTAACATCGAGGCCTACGCGTTGAATCACAGTGCAACGCGGACAGTACACCAGACAGCGCATCAACACTGCTGTATATTCAAGGGGTTACAGACTAAGCAGTGTTTGTTTCCAGCTTGGGATTAGGCAGAAACATGGGAAGGAACCGCCGTTTCCAAAAAGGCACGATCGCAAGGCTGAACCAAGCCGCAGTGTCACTCGACGTCACTGAGAGCTTCCTGTTTAATTTCATCCCGTCCAAACGATAGTATGATCCATTAAGCGCCGAAGATGGTGCAGCCGCGAAAAGTCCAAACGGAGCAATTCAACTCGTGTGAATCTCGGCACGCTCACTGCCAACAGAAGTGCACCGGCCAGCCCTCCGGGGAACCTCTGTATAGGGATGTGACCACATCACAACTCTGTCTAAGACACGCAACAGTGCCAAGTCTTGTAAAGAGGACGGCTTCGCAGAGAGCGGATGTCAGGAAGACGTAGGAAGAAAGAGAGAAGACTCTCGTCAATTTTTATCTTGTCCGGTAACTAGGGGCTTTATGCACGCGAGTACCGTGGTGCAAAACTAGAAACGTCGTCGCGCATGTGGACACGATGCGGCGAGATGCCAAACAACCGACGAAACTTTCTAACTCAACCCGTGTGTCGCGTTTGCTACTTACGAAAACCGTACCAGTTTCCTGAGAGGGGAAATACGAAAAAAAATTCGTATGCCACGGAGCACGCGAATGAATGCCAGGCAGCGCGATAGGTCGTCGAAGGTTTCCGTTGTACAAGCCGGATGAAACGCCGAGGCACTTCCTGCCCAAAGACAGGCTAGCTCAAGCACCATGACTCCAACCCCGATGCAGATGTCGAACCTGGTGACAGCACGAGTTGACGGCTTGCGAAAAGCATGGTGTCAGCAGACAGAAAAGTCTAAACAAATGTGTCTTCCCACCAATGTAAGTACGGCGGCATTCATCGACTGATAATGCAAGTCAAGAAAAGTTTTCGGTTCATTCCGTATAGCCACAATTTTACTGGAAACACATTATGACCACCACCCGGTAAGCGTCGGTGCCAACTCAAGAGTTCTACAGACACCGTGCATCCTTCCGTAAGCACCCACACGGGCCTTCCGGTGCGATGTATTGCCTCACGTGTCAGGGTTGCCACAAGCATAGTTTCTGAGATTGGTTCAGAACGTGGCTACGGGAAAAGATCCACCTACGCGGCTCTCCCCGAGACTTATATAAGGCATGCTCGGCAACGCGACACAGGGGCCGGCCAAACACACACATGAATCCTTGGTTGGTTCAGGAAGCGCTGCCATGCTCTACTGTCACCTCCACGAGAAGGAGGTTTTGACTTCTGTATTCCAAAGCACAGACCAGATACGAGGGACGAAAGCTGTCCGAATGGGGATACCGGACAACCGCGCGACCGGAGGACAAGTCTGCGGAATGCGACAAAATGAAAACCTATTCAGTGTCAAGTAGCCGTTGCGGAGCTGTCGAGACGCCGAGCGATTAGATTCATCAAGGAGGCGCAGGACAGTACACGTAGGCACTCAGGATGCATGCACGCTTGACTCAGGTGTAAAGATCGCAGTTCCATACCGTTCCCGTAAGCTCAGACCCGTATAACGCTTCATGGAGGTTGTGAGCCTGATGCGGATCACCACGGATGCCAGGTACACCAAGCTGAGAGCGTTCTGAAGCCAGTAAGCCCCCGCCACAGAGCCAAAGCATGACGCCGGCATGCCCTCTGCAAGGTCGATGGGAGACGACTCAATGTCTTCGCCAGTTAGGTTCGACGCTTTGTTGATAAACTTGCGTGTCTGCAGACAGGTACACATGAAATGTAGTATCGTCATACGTGTGTACGAATTCTGTCCCGGCTGAACAATTTGTTTATACACCAGTGTGCGACCACACCGTGCAAAAGGCGTACGGAGACAGCGTACAGCCATGAAGGCCCGCCGACAAGGACGCGGGTGCTGCGCAGTTCCGGCAGTGCATCGAACAGTGAATGCATACATGATTTTGCGTTTCAAGTATTTGCTAGAAAAGACAGAGACGAAGACGAACAGAAAGGTGAAGAACCGATGTGAACAGTGAGAGGTGAACATCAGTCAAGGCATGCCGCACCCTCATGTGAGAGCAGATGGACTAGCAAACCCCGACCATGGCCTGTGTCCACAAACAAGCAGCGGTGAGAGAAAAGCGTCTCTTGGAGAGCCAGAGAATCTGCAATGTCAGAAGACTCAACAGGAAGCTCGACTGCAGTCGTCTTTAGCCCCAGACGCATATAAGTAAGGAATGGTTGGCCACTGCTTCTCTTGAATTCTCCACAATCACGAGGTGCGGAAGAGCGAAGAGGGGGCCCCCCGAATGACCACACGGGCATTTCTCGCCAGCACAGAAAGCGTCAAGACCCACCCAAAAAGAAGGGGACCAAACGGACGCAGTGATGCGAATTCGCATACACGAAAAACCCTTCGAGCAAAATGGCATTCGGAACTAAAGATACAAAGACATACCTGCATATAAGTGAGAACTAGGGACGCAACTACACACACATCAGCGACAGCGTTCAACAATCGCCTGTGTATTGCCGAATGACAGGAATCGGATCGCCACGCTCGCTCCTCCTCTTTTTGCTTTCTTGAATCTGCATGCAAGAACAAGAGAAACATTTCAATATTCACGTCGCACTCCCGGCGCTGGCTGGCGGCACTACAGAAGGCTTCATCAGTCCTATTATCTTCTCACCAATCCGCGTGTTTTAGCTGTGTGAACTGTGCACACCTCGTGTCCTCTGGACTGTAGACTAAGGAAAGCTTCTCTGAAAGGGAGTCACATTGAACCGACATCCTTCATCCTTCCTCGCTTAGTTCGCCTGAAGAGCATTGTCGAACTGCCCCAACCTCGAGTGCCACATCCACTCGATATCTTTTGTGTAACCTTTCCCCTCCTTCCCTCACTTACCATATGCGGCGAGCGTGGAGACAATCTCCTGGAACTGCATTTTCGTTATTCCTTTTCCTCCTTTGTCTCCTCTTGTCAACACATTGAAAAGTTCGAGCGCGTCATCGTTCACGCAACTCCACAGTCTGCGAGAAGAGTTTTCCCATGGACGCATCTTAAAGAATCCTCCTGTCCCACTTTGAGACGGATAAACCGCAGGGAGTACATTCGCATTTGTTGGCCTGAATGACTTCGTCATTAAGTTCGAGGACATTGGAAGTTGTCCTCCTACCCTTCCTGCGCTTTCTCCATACGTGCTGAAATGATCCGCTTCTGAGAAAAACGTTGCGCGAACGCTGGTATCTTCTCTGAAAAGGAGATCCTCCCGAGGACCTTTGAAGCCCGGAGCCCCTAAACCCCTTAGATGCGTTCGCCGGTAGCGTTGTCCCCAAAAGGCTTGCCACCAGGGCACATCGCTACGTCCACTGTCACTATTACTCCCGGCGTCGTCTTCCACAACAGCGACACCCGTGCGGGCAATCGACGTGCTCTCGTTGAGAAATGGAGACGACAAAGAGTCAGCTCTTGGTGATTTTGATGGCTGTGAGTCGGAGAGGCTCGAGAGGTGAGACGTAGGTGGTGGGTTCGAGGAGCAGACGCTCAAGCAAGCCTCCGGAACAGTAGAATCGTTTCTCGACGCGCGCGAAGAAGCTCGTGGGCTGTTTAGACCTTTTGTCATCCAACGGGAGGAACACGCATGCTGATTGTCCACGCCCTTATCTTCCGCTCGCAAAGGCGGCGTTAGCATCCCACCACCTTCCTGAGTAGAGTCGATGGTCGCCGAAGTCCCTTCTGTGATTCCGGGGTCTCTCCCTCTGCCTACGCCTTCCAGCACTAGCGCACTCTGGTTCTCAAACCGCAAAGCGGCATCAGCGGGAGGGTCGTCACTGCCCTGCGTAGGGCTGAATTCAGCCTGCCGAAGCTGCATACGACTGTAACCCGTTGAAGCGCAGCCACGCAACCGCTGTCGGTTCACTCCGTCCTCCACTGTGCTCTGATCATCAGGCGGCCTTCTTTCGTCTCGTGCTCTCTTGCCCTCCGCGGGCAGTTCACGAGCTGGAGGTTCCTGCTTTGCCGATCCTCCACGCACTACCGCGACGACAGACGGCAAGTCGCCTGCGAGGTCCGGAAGCTCAAAGCGCGGCCGGCCCGGCAGCTGCGAAAGGTGGCGGTAGAATGCGTACCAAGTCGTAAGAGACACATTTGGTTCGTGTTCCCCAGAGCAGCGGAAGAAGTCCATAGAGAAAGCCCTACTGTGGGCGTGCCTCTCCAACGCGTGACTAGGGAGCGGTTCCCTCGGAAGCTTGTGCCCTTGGCAGAAGCGTTGCTCAGAACCGCTGTCAAAAAGGGAGACGACACATGCTTCGCCGCACGAGTGCGCTTCAGCCAGACTTGCATCGCTACCGGCTTGCTCACGATCACGCAAATGCAGTGAACTCGCGGTGCGTGAAATGTGGCTGCAATTAGTATCGCTATGGAGTCCGCCGTCTGGTGAGTAAGAGTGAAGACAAGCATCAAGTCGCTTCTGGTAAAGAGCAAGCAGCTCGAACGCCGTGTCCACATAGCGCCTTGACAGCATCTGCTGCTCACGACGGTCCTGTATTCCACAAACACTACCGCGAGGAGAGACCACATGGCACTGTACAAAAAACTCAGTCGTTCTTTTCCGGAGATAATTGAATGCATCTCATCAACAATTTTTCATGAATCCCCGGTTTCCAAGTGTCCATCCATCCAGGGTGGTGTTCACGGCAGGCTGCAACCCCCTCAACAGCTTTCCATCTTCTCACGCCTCTCACCCAAAAGCAGGCGACCGGGGTGCTTGACTCATTGCTTATCAGCGCGTCTGCAACTGGCGGTCACCGATAGAAGTTGCGGTCCTAGAAATGACTGAGTAACATTTTTTTACTCCGTATATCGCTAGCGCCTTTCCAGTCCCTGGTGTAAGTTTCCTCTTGAAACTCAGAGAAACTAGCGAAAAGACCTCGAAAATGTCACATGCTTCCCTTGCGTGCGACGTCATTCACTGTGGCTATAGGCCTGATACCTACGGGCGAAAAGAAGTCATGTCCCGTCCTCGACGCAAGCAGAGGGAAGACGCCTGAGACTTTGTGGACCCGTTTACGTCCATCGGGCGCCAACATAGAGTACGTCTGTGATTGGTTAGCAAAGCTTCACAGCCTTTAGTTCTAAATTCCTCGTTTCCCTGACTTAGCCCAGAAGCGGCGACTGGGCCCAGTGAGCAACGGTGCACGGGGACAATCAGGGTAGAGGTCCACGCTTCTCATATCGGCCCAAAAAGGAGAAGAAAGAACAGGTGTCTTCAGAAGCATGCTAGAAGTCGTACTACCTGGCACGCATACACCGGGAGTGCGTTCCTCTTTACTATAGGCGTGCGTCACTCCCCATCCCCACTCACTATACACGGAGCTATGTCACAGCCCCCTCCTCCACGGTCGCGGGCTCCTACAGAGGGTGCTCCTATCCTCAAACACGGGCATGCCACAACAGCCTCCCCTGTTACGGGGAAAGGCAGTATAGAAGATAGACAGCGATTTAGTGAGCTCGGCATGTGCATCGCCAATTACCTGAAGGTCACCGTCTCTGTAGCCCGTGTAGAAGGCAGCAGCGAAGAGGCCGAGGAGGACCGCAGTGAGTAGATAGAAGACGACAATAAACAAAACAGCGACTTCGTGGACAGTGTATCCACGTAATAAAACTTGCGGAAGACGGACAGTGGTAACTACCAAAAGTAGAGAAGTGCAGCCGCTCTGAAACGAGTGGAACTCATCATGTCCGTTGGTACCCGCGAAGAGAATGACACCCAACCAGTCAAAAAGCAGCACGCTTAGAAAAGTCGCCAAGATGATGGTCTTCACCTGCAATCGCACGGACAGCACGACCTACGATACTGTTCAGGAAGTCAGCTCGACGTTTCGCGCAGAGTTCCCAGCTGGATGTGTGAAGATGCTATTCCTAGCTGTGCTACATCCAGATGCTCCCGCTGCGGGGGAGCCGAAATCTAGTCTCACGAGATGCTTCCAAGCAGACCCTGAAAGAGTAGGCACTTTGCCGTGGCATTGAAGGAGCATGTGATATCCGAAACACGTAACAAATCCAGGGAACAAGCCACCGAGTCAGTCAACATTCCTCACAAAGCAGCGAAGCGAAACCCTGAATGTCTCCTCCGTCCCACTCGCGTACCTTTGGAAGCGTGCGTACAATTCGAACAAGCATGCGAAGTACAGGATAGCAGAAGAGACCTAGGAGCAAAGGCCTTGCAAGCCTCGACGCCACGTAGGGTTTGTAGAAAAAGAACTGCGAATGCGCAAGGGTGCCTCCCCTCTCTCCTTCTCCGTTTCGTCCCCACCAGCCCCGGTCTTCGACTTCTGGCCAAAGTAGTGCTGCTATGACGATGTCCAGAAGAGACACAACGCAGCAGGTGAGAATAGAAATGAGAGAAAGAGGCAGAGGAAGAGGAAACGAGCTCTGCCTTTTGCTCCAGATGGCAGGAATCTCATCGCTACCCTTGGGTCCCCCTTCACTTGGTTGACGGACCGCTGTTCCTCGGTACACACACTGCAAAAAGGCAGCGGTAAGGAAGAGAGATAAACAAACAAAGGCGATGAGGAAATGAATGACACGACGCCACCGTGGGCTCAGTTCAGGGACCAGAGAGGGAGCAGCTGAAGTGCGTAGAGCAGGAGGATAGGGGCTAAAATGAAACTTTGAAGGGATGGGACGATGACCATTGTCATCTAGGCCGGACTCCGACTGACTCAAGTTCTCTTGATGGCTTTCAAGGAAGTCTCGAAGAGACGGCAAGAGCGGTGGACAAGAGCTGAACGAGCAACCCGAACCAGCAAGCAAGGATGGAGAACCATGACGGCCGGAAAAGGAACGTTCGCCAGGAAAGGTGGAATCAGGCACGGATGAACGAGAGGAGGAAGATGGCGTCATTGAGCCCGGACGCAAAGACGGTTGAGTGTGAAAATCAGTTGCCTCTCGTGACAAAAGCATTGTCTCCCCCGCCCCCGTTGATTCGAGTAGCACGCCCATAAATGCCCCTGTTCGTGCTTTTTTGTTCCTGCTCTTCTGCAGGGCCTGGCCACCGGGTCGGTTATCATCTCTTTTCTCGGCTCCGCCACCTCCTCCCTCATCCTTCCATTCTTGTTTCCTTAATACACCTTGCACTTGCAACAATCCAGGTCTCAGGTCACTCTCGAGAAGCACTTGTGCTCCCAATCCCCGTTCACCGTCGTGCCTCGAGTGCATGAGAGACCAACTTTCTCCTGCTTCAGAATGAGATGGAAAAGAGAGGGACGACAGTTCGGAGCACTTATGAGGACGAGCCTCCTTGGAGGTTTCATTACCTCCCTTGCCGCCAGTGCCTTTCTGACAACCATAAGGAAGGAAAATATGGTAATCTGCGGGTCGGCTTCCCCCCACAGACTGTGTTACCAGCGGACCAAGAGAGGGAGCGCAGATCCGTTTTCCACGCCATGACGGACGTTTCTTCGGACTTGCCACTACTGTAGTGTGTTGCTGAGTGAAGTCCGAACGCGTCTGGTAGTGTTTGTTGCCATGGCCCTCCGGACGTATCGCAGATCCAGTGTGTGCCCAAGGGAGAAATGAGAGAGGCGGTTGTGCGCGGGGAAGAGGCTGCTCGGTCTTCGAATGTGAAGTATTTTCGCGAAACAGCAAACCCTCCTGGGAAACGCTCATGGAAAGCCCAGTCTTTGCAATGGAGTGCTCGGATGACGTGCGTAAGGTGGAAGAAGAAGAACTGGCGAGCTTCCTTGGTGTACTGTGGGGCGAGACAGTCTCCTCTGGTGCCGGCCTAGAAGAGACCGAAGAAAAAGTAGAAGCGAAACGATGAGGATCGGAAACAGTGACACGAAAAGGTGAAGTAGCGGGCAAGGGGATGCCCCGTTTACTATCGCCGAAGGCTCTTCTAGGAAAATACCTCGGCGGCCGAGCTCCTAGAGCACCGGAATGGAGTGATGGCACAGTAAAATGCACGCCGTCGGTATCTACCTTCGAAGGCAATCCAGGTCCTTCGTGGATGGCCGAATAATCACGATCTCGAGCGGCCCGAGAGGGAGACGGCGGGGGGTACGCAGAGGAAGGTAGCAGGGGTTTTTTCCGGTAAACCGGGCCAGGATCCTCGAAGAACGCAAGTAGAAGATAGAGACAGAGAGCGACATTCACAAACGGCCGTAGCCAAAGATACCAACGGAACGCGTTCTGTTGACGAGAAGAGCTGAAGCATGAAGGGGGTAGAGGAGGCTGCTCAGGAAGCAAAGATACACTGTACACCCAGCATGCTGCAGCCAAGGCTTCATCTCCTCCTTGAGGTGGGACACAGGAAGCAGCCTCAGCAGAGCAAGGGCTGCGGGGTGGCGACGTGGATCCGGGGAGAGAAGATGATGAAAGACGAAGAGAAGGCGACAAAGAAGAGACCACAGGAGGTGAACTGTTCGATTCATAATGTGAGAGAGGAGCTCTCAAGTGTTGATTAGAAGGCGTTGGAAATTTTTCTTCCGGACCTTCATTCCCTGTAGGACAAGAGGACTTTGTTGGGTTCTCAGTCTCGGATGTAGGAAATGCCATGATGTGATAAAAACAGCAACAGTCGGCGGCTGGACAGAGAGACGGCAGTTCCAGTTGGCCCCACAGGCGTCCTCATCAAAGCTACAGTCATTGTTCTGATCCCAGGATGAGCTGACAACTGAAAAGCGTAACTCAAAGGGCCAACGAAGGAGAGACAAGCGTCTCTATGATGTTGGTCTCGCTGGTGCAGAATACGAGGTTTCGAAGGCACTACCTGTACCCGGAAGCCGGAATGCGTCCTTTGGAGAAGCTGTCCATCAAATTGGTCCTCTGTCAAACCTAGTGAAAGCAGAAGGAAATAACGGACATGCTCGTCTGTTCATGCGCTCTCCATAGCAACACAGGAACATTCTTCCACGGCATGTATGTGTGGGTTCCGATTACACGTGTGTGTCTTGGCGGCACTCTCGGAAGTCTTCTTGGGAAGCAGAAAAGTGAGAAGCACTCCGGGAAAGGCAGCAAGTGTACTCCTGCATTAGGAAGTAACTAAAGCCGCAAATATACCTGCGCATGCTCGCAGTCAGACTCCAGCCATACGGAGTCGTTCCTTTAGTTAGAGTAACAGAATCAACCACCGATCCGCTGGGAGTGGCCTTCATTCCGGATGAAAAGAAAAACAACAGCCATAACGTCAATACACGAGGCTGAATCCGCCGCTTCACCTCTTCGAGAAAAAAGTTAACTGCCGAAAGCTGTATGGATGTCGTTCTGAACAAAGGCGCAAAGTGACCAGCTGACGGGGAAGGGAACAGGGATCTAAGAACACAAAGCCACCAGCAAATGACAGAGCCGTCGCCCCAGTTTAGGACCAAGTGTGGAGCAGAGGATCACACGAGGGGGCCCTCCTTCCGCAAATCCAGGAAAGTTGCTGGGCTCGGTCCTGAACGATGCTGGTGAGCAATCAGCGGTCCCTCTACCTGGGATCGGCGGAGAGAGGAACTGTGGTGTGTGGGTGCATGGGACCGTTGAGGAGGACAAAGACCGCAGGAGCCGCCGAACGAACGTTAGCCGTCTGTCCTGCCTTCCAAGAGATGTGGTCGTCGTGTGTGGGTGCCAGGACCACGTGCATCTGTCACGCAGTAGGCAGTCTCCAGTGCCTTGTGGCTCGTATCGCGGCTTGCCGGTGCGCATGCACAGTAGGGAGAGAGCCAAACTGTAACGAGACATCTGAAAAAGAAGATTTTACTTTGTTCCAGAGATAGGGTTTTTCTCCGCAGGCTTGAATCCCGGTGTGCTTCTAAGGGGACAGGGCAGAGACACGTGTTCTCGCTTCACATCGGAGGGGGGGGAAGAGACAGCACACCGGAACGGACCTCTTGCGAACCAACCGCCAAGGACTGCGCTGACTGACACGAGACCAGGTCTTCACCGCTGTGTTTCCCTGGCTGCGGCCCAGCCAGATAGAAATCCAGAAGTCTATCAAAGCGATTGATAGATCTTGGTTCAGCGGGGAACCTCACACTGCTCCTGGGGGGTGTGCTCCTGTTTTTCGATGGTGTCTGTCCCGCCGCCGGGTTAGGGCTCCGGGACATGTAACGGGTCCATGCGTGCCTACGTCTCGGAGTTCCGATGCATCCACTCGCCTATAGGGCGAAGTGAGTAGGGAGCAGATGTTCCGCGTGTTCAGTCTGTCTCCTTCAGAGTTGTCGAAAAAACGTCGACAAAACGGCAAATATGTACCAGGTCACCTCGCGTCTTTACGGGCGCACGAATGTTAGCACGGGGGTCTCCCAGAGTGTCCTCATGGACAAGACGTCAAGACGCCTGAGATTGCAAAGTACCGCGCTTCGCTGTTCAACTTTTCTGTCTTCACGGGGGTTGTCTCTTTGCAGCCGATAACCACTTTCCAAGCACAGGAACTGCCAGACGCGTGCCCAACACTGTTTGAGGCAGTTCCATTAGCAGGAACTCACTGCCTAGCGACCGTGGCTTCGGCCTCTCTACGTGCCGTCTGGATGTAGGTCGTACATTCTCAGTCCTGGTTTCTGCTTGACGCAGCAGTTGCAAATTACCTGTCAGCCGTGCCTTTCTGTTCCAAACAGCAGCTGTGCATGGAAGCGTGTTTCCTTGGGTTTGGGAAATATCCTCCCCATCTGTCTTTCTGGCAGCAGAAGACACAAAACAAGAGCCGGAATCTGTGAAAGGCTGTTACATTTCTGTCTTTTCAGGATTCAGAGCGTTTCTGCATGCGCCGTCTGTTTTTGACATCTTGCACCAAAAACTCCACAGGAGACCCTTTCACGGGTATCAAGTTGCCAAGCCGTTGTTCACCGAGTATTTCGCGCAGCCACTGAGCTCGGTCTTGTCCCCGACTCGTCCGTTCTCCCGCGTCATCAGCTTGTTCAGAAGCGCCCGTGGCATATTAGATATCTCGTCTATAGGATGTTCCCCGGTGTGGCATTTTCTCGTTAAGCCTCTCCTTCGGCATTTTCTTCGTGGGTTGGCAGTGGGTTTACACCTTCAATCGCCTTTCCTGCGTAATCTGTAGTCCATTAACGTCGTCGAAAGTGCTCTTGTTCACTGGTGCAAGATGGCGTCGACAGATCCGTTGAAAGTGAACGTGAAGTGGAACAAGCAAGAGTTTGATGGCCTCGAGGTGGATCTGGCTGAGCCTCTGGCTCTACTCAATGCTCAGCTGATGTAAGTAGCCTCACCGTCACAACTACCTGGTCTTCCCGATATGTTTCTGCTCGGTCATCCTGTTCGCGTTTTGGCAGATGTCTCGGCAGCGCCTCGTGGTGAATGTCAGAGTTGTTCTCTGGGTGCTGCTCTGTCGCGTCACGTTTCAGTTTAAAGGCCGTGTTCTCGCAGAGGGTTCCGTCCCAGGAAGCCTATCCGGGCGCCAAGCCAAGAGATGTGACTTGGTCTTCACAGGGGTTGCTTAGTATCCGTTTCCCGGGACCTCGAGATTGCATATACATAGGTTTTATGGCTATCCTCGTACCTAACTGTATGGTAACAGTCTACCTACCGTTAACCTCGGAATGCAAGCTATTCCTCAGTTCGGTCAGACTGTCTGCTATCTGTCAGTTTGCCGGCGCTAAGACGGCCTTTCTCCCCTAGCTTGGGTGCCGGTGCCCGACAGGAGGGCGTATTGCTTCCTCAACTCCTAATGTTTCTGGTGGGTCCCTTGGTTGGCTTCGGAAGCTAGAAGCTACGAGTAGCATCAAGGAGTAGCGACAGCGCCACGTAGTTCGGTGTTTTCGTGTCCTCCCGACTTGAAGTAATGTGACGTTCTCTTTCTGAAAGGAAGTTCGGAAGCCGTTTTGCTAAGACACCAAGCTCCTTCAAGATACTGTCTGCGTCCTTCATTGTTGTCGTTGCATAGGACGCTCACTGGAGTGCCAGCGGACCGACAGAAGCTCATGGCAAACCGCAAGTTGATCAAAAGCATTGAAGATCTGCAGGCGATTGCACGCACTGGGAAGGGGGTGAAGATTACGATGTTAGGTACAGCTGAAGGAGGGGAGCTGAAGCAGCCCGAGAGTAAAACTGTTTTCCTCGAGGATTTGTCCGCTGCAGAGCAGGCACGCCTCCTTCGAGAAAAGAATATTGAACCCCTCCCTCCTGTGAGTGAGCACTCCGAGATGATGCGTGATCAAAGTTTGTGCGACCGGCGGGAGGCTGCTTCCACAGTTGTGGCCCGGCCTCGATGGACCATGCGGGCTCAGAGAAGGCGAGGCGATTCTGAAAGCGTCTTCTCAAGGAAGGCGGTCGCTTAGCTTTCTTATATGACATGCATGTAATCTGTCTAGTGCAGAAAAACGGGGAGTTGTTGTATCTCCCCTTCTATTGCGAACTCATCCATAGGGAGTCGCTAGCGACCTCGGACTCTTTTATCTTCCCTTTTGAAGGTGCATTTTGTCCATAAAACCGCTTTATTTTATCGTCTCGCGCAGCACGGTATTGAGATGCATCGTCATTTCCTCCGGCAGGGTAGTCTTAAATGTATGCGGGGCGCAGCCACCCGGCACCTCTGAGGGTGACAGCGGTTGGTTCTTCGGGTGCTAGGGTACTTTGGTCATGATGAGGAAACCCCCTGTAGCAAGTCCTCTCCGTGGTTGTCACGCGATAGCTTCTTTGTTCTTTCGGAGTGACGCCGTGAACGGGGGTGTCCGCAGGGGATAGGGTGTTTGAGTTCGTCCGTTTGATTCTTCCTCACCTCACACACCACGCCGAAACTAATTTCTCTCGGGTAGAGGAATGAACACCTTCGGGCGTGCTGTAAATCTGTGCAGCCTTGAGTCAGCGATACTTGACCGGGACATCGATTCTGGTTGCGCTGAGTTTGGACTGCGTGCGTTGCTGTTCTTACTTTGTGTCTTCTCTATAGGGGATCACAAACTTGGGAAATACTTGTTACCTTGCGTCGGTACTCCAGATGCTCAGGCCTTGCCGTGAGTTGTCAACTGCCATCAAACAGGATATGCGCAACACCACCGGCGGAGCAGCGGCCTCGTACTCTGCTGCCCCTGGGTCTGCGGGTGCTACTCACCGTCTTGCCTTGGCCTTGAAAGACTTTTTTCTGCAGTGGGATACTACTGCAGATGCTGTACAACCTCTCCTGTTGGTAAGCTCTCTGTTCTAGTCATGAAGAGAATGTCGCGCGTACGGAATACCCCCGGCCCTGGCGTTGACAAGGATATGTTTCTTCGTCAATCGAGGATTGTCGGCCCGATGTAGTCAGCCGGATGTATGCATGAGTAGTTCTTGTTCTGACACAAAAGGTCTGCAACTGGTTCAGCAGCGTCCTCCAGGACAGTTGTCCCTTTTTGCGTCTTTCTCCCCTCCGTACCACGCTCTGTGCGCATCACAGCAGCCGAAGGCAAATGCCTCCGTTGGCAGCGTTGATTCTGTGTTCGACTCTGTAACTGGTCGGTCGCGGAAAGGTCAAGCTATGCAGTACCACTTCTTCGATACATGAACTTCCCGTTGATTGAAAAGATTGAAAAACCCTCTGCTTCATGACGCTGAGATCGAGTCGCGCCGTTCAGAGAACTAGGAGGCGTTGACCGTCAGGAAAGGAACTGCGGTAGCAGCCGTGTAGTCTTGTGGATGTCACTTCCGGTTTACGTGTGGGTCGCATTCTCCTGACTGATCTCGTTGTGACAGCTGTAGTTTACCTGTAACACTATTTCCCAACCAGTGTATAGTCTAGACCTTGTCTGCCTGATTGTGCGCAGGTGCACGCGATCCGCGAAGCCTTCCCACAATTCGCGAGGAAAGCTGCAGCTGGACCTGGTAAGTCCTTCTTCTCTCAGCTCTCCTGATAAAAGAAAAGGTTGAAGGCGTGTCTTGTAGAAAGCAGTTGCGAAGATGTCAGAAGAGAAACTCCGACCGCGTGAGGTTAGGAAGAAACCACAGGCACCTTTCACGTCAGCAATGTGTTCTAAACTATCAGTGGACTGCAAGGCAACCCGTAGCGGCCACAAGAGGAGAGGTGTGGTTAGTCACGCCCGGGGTGGCGACGCTGGTTGAACCGGTTCCACTTTCAATGACCTTCATTGCTGAGGCTTACCAACACGGGCAGGTAGGGGAGTGAAGGCAGCCGGCTGACTCAGGGTGTTCTGGTCCCGACTTTTGTACAAGACTTCGGTTTCCAACGTGTGACTCAGTGACCTGCCTTCAAGACTTCCACGGCTGGCAGTTCAGTTGAGCGAGCAGCGTAAGCGCATGCCGCTAGGGACCCACAAATTTCAATCCATGCCCGAGAGAGAAGGTCGTGTGCGTCTTCTTTGCTATGCCCATGCACTCAGAAGACTGATGGGGGATATGACGGTCTTGTGTTGCTCTTCTGGAGAACATCTCGTTGTTATAGGGCGATACCGCAAAGTCAATTCTGAGCATAGTAGTTGGGCACAACGATGACGGTTTACGATGGCTTGTACTTCCTTCATCATGTTTTGACTGGAAGTACAGAAGGGAGGTTCACGTTCTTACGGTGGGCTCTGCTGTGTCTAAAAGGCGCTCTGTTGAGTGTTCTCAATAGAATACAAAATTGTAATGTTTCTTTCAGCAACGTGATGCAGGTTACTGTTGTGCAGCCGTGTAAATCGAGAATAGGCTTTGACTGCGCCCGCACTTGGACAGATCTCCCGTGGATTGTTTGCCGATGAATACAAGGAGTTTTCTTCCTCGCCGCCCCCCTCCTTTTCTATGATATGCTACTTCGTGCGGTGATACCCCTGTTCCTCGGCTAGTGGATGCATCACTCCCGATGAAGCCTAGCAGGGGGAACCGGTGTTTCAGTTTCACTCGGGAAGACTAGCGAGGATCGAAGCCTACTTTGTACCGGTTTTTGTTTGGTCGATAGATAAGCGTCCAGCGAATGATGTCACCGAACTTCCGGTGTTTTTGCTGTCATTTTCATCATCCGCAGGAGGACTTGGAGCCGGTTTTATGCAGCAAGATGCAGAAGAGTGTTTGGGGTGCCTTCTGAATGTCCTAGCAGAAAGTCTGCCGATAAGTCAGAATCCCAGGGCTGCAGAAAATCTTCCCGTGCGCTATACAAAGGCAACGAATTTCGTGGATGCTCTTTTCGGGTTTGATACACTCATTACAACTCGTCGTGAGAAAGGAATAACTTCTCAGATGAGTCCACCGGAGACTCGACTGGAGAAGAATATCAAGTTCACATGCTTCCTTGGGACCATGCAAAATCCTATCAATACACTCGATGAAGGAATCAAGTTCTCACTAGCCGAGGAACGTATTTGTTTGGGTAACAGCAGCACGGGGAATGGCAGTGGCGCTACTACAGAAGAAGGCATGGCTGTCGACGGTGTAGACGGAGGAGAAACTAATCATCAAGAGCAAAACTGTTTGGTGCGCTCAACAAAGTTCGCTTCTCTTCCTTTCTACTTACTTGTTCAATTCATGCGCTTCGAGTGGAAACGCCTTGGAGGCCAAGCGGAGAAGGCGAAAGTTTGCAAGAGCGTTAAGTTTTCTCATACGCTTGACTTGTACGCCTACTGCACTGATGTAAGCATGAATTCTCAGTCGCACGCGGGGGCAGTTGTGCCGCCGGGGACGGCAGAAAAAGGTTTCTGCTCATTCGCCCGAGGACTTAACGTGATCTTGTCTGGTGTCCTTGCACCAGCCGCTGTTTTTGATTCGATCGTTCTCTCACGCCATTCCGCGTCGGGCGGATGTAGTGCTACCCGTACCCTAGCTCTGTGCACGAGACAAGGACACTCTGTGCTGGTCGTAGACACTCCTCAGTCATCGTTTGCTCTTTGTCACGCCCAAGAGTGCATGCCCCACTCCTGGGCTGACTTCCTCTATCTGTGCTGAAGAGAGCTTGTTCGTTGAGGCTGTTGCGTTGGCTCACCGTAGCTGCTGCACGCTGCGTGATATCCGGGGGACAGAGACATCGTAATGCCGTGCGTGGTGTGTATACCCATACATGTCCGTGCAAACAGCAGGAAAGGAAGGAGCGTCGAACACACAACAGTCGAAGGGGACTGGTTGGGGAGATGAGAGGAGGTGTTGCGTAGAGGAGAGCTCTCCGTCCGCAGGAAAAACAGTCGGTGTAGTGTAGCGAATCGTATCGGAGGAGTTTCTTTTTGTGACAACACGACTGTTTGCAGCCGCATGCCTCCCGGAAATAAGGAGGAGGCGGTTGTGGTTTCCGGTAGAAAGTCAGGAAGCAACAGGGGGTCTAAGGCAGTGTCATGTTGAAGAGGCGATATAGGGAGCGGCTGGGTAACACCTCCGCGGACGGAGACTATCCCCGACAGCCCAGAAGTCTCCGTACTTTTTGTGTCACGCGGTCACCTCGTCAGGAGTAGAACTGAGTCAGTGACCCTGCTGCACTCTTCCGCATCCCTTTCAGGAGTTGAAGGGACAACTGCAAATTGGGCGGGACGTAATCGCTTTGCGACGAGAACGGGAAGTCGGCGACGCATCAACCAAGAGTCTCAACGCAGAGGCTGCCAAGAAGGCAGACGCAGCCGGAAACGAGAGTTCTCAGACCGATTCAGCAGCCTCCGGGGGGATCCAGGCTGGGATGGCAGGTGAGCCACGTGGAGATCGAGTCATAGCGGTCCATTCCGCGTCGTTTCCCAGTTCGCCTTATCTCTGTGGTCTCCCCGTGCTTGTTAGGACCCCGTTGTTCAGGAACGAGGAAACAGATACCTTCTGAACTTTAGAGGAAAGTCTAGTGCACATATGCGTGTTCTCATGTGAACGCGCTGTCGCGGAGGATCGCATTAGACAACGGGTGAAGCGGTTACAATGTTTGCGCCTGCTCCCGGACACCACAGGTTGCGTTTTATCGTTGGTAGACGCTTTCCAGGGTTGTGCCTATAGCGCGGTGGGTGACGGCCGAGCAGTCTTTTTACTGCTTGCTGAACTCAACAGTAAACGTCGCTGCTGTATAAGCTGAGCTTCGTGGCTTCAGTGAACACTCAGCAGCGTTGTGCGGAGCGAGGACGGTTTGTCTTATCCGTCTTTCCATGTAGTGTTTGCTAAACTGTGCGAGAGCCGAATCTCAGGCCTGTGTGCCGGTCGAGCGCATTAGGGGCGCAGTCTCGGATGCAGTTGTTTGGATTCCTCCAAGCGTTTACATACTAAAGGACACGTTTACTCTGCGGTGTGTCTCTGTGCGCGCATCACCCAGCAGGCGGCGAGGCAAAGAATTTGGGGGGGCTTTACCGTACTGGTACCTATCAGTTGCTTGGCATCGTGACCCACCAGGGAAGACACGCCGACAGTGGACACTACGTTGGCTGGTCAAGGCGAGACCAACGGGAGCCGCGACTAATTGAGAAGGCGAAGAAGGAGGAAGCAGAGAGGGCTGCTCAGGAAGAGCAGAACGGTGTGATAGCCAAGAAGAAAAAGCAGTCGAATGTGGACGTTTGGGTGAAATTTGACGATGACAGAGTGACGGAGATTCCATGGGATCAGATTGATCTTGCCGGCGGTCGTAGTGATTACCATATTGCATACTTGCTCATGTTCAGAGAGATTCTCGTGGACGCGACATCTGAGGAGGTAGAGACTGTTCGGAAGATGCAGGAGGAGCAGAAAAAGGAGCTTGAAGCCATAGCTGAAAAACGCAAACAGAACGGACAAGTAGAACAGGGCGAAGTCCCCGTTTCGAACCAAAACTAAGAGGGTTCCGAGTGCACAACGCAGGTGTGTCGCGTCCTTCGGGTGTCCGCCTGAGACAAGGCTCAGTAGCTAGAAGGGCAGTACGTTGTATTTGAGAATACTTTATGGCGACACGGCTTCAAAAGGGTCGGCGACGACTGGTGTGAAGCTGGCGTACCACTCAGCGGATGCGAGGCGTGCATCAAGGGAGTACATGTGGCAAGGTACCACCGCATTCAGAAGCCACGGAAAGTGTCGGGTGAATCCGGTGCAATGAGGGTGCGTGTAGCCGTGAGAGCCAAGACTCAGTCATAGAGTCTTGGCTCTCATGGCTGCGTATCTGACGGGTTACGGAGTGCGAGGGCCTGTCGTCGGGACGTCTGGTCAAAGAGTTGCCTCGAGCCCCGACGAGCGGCTGCAACTCGCCTGAGACAAGACCACCTGCGCGAGCCATTTGGGCACTCGAAATCGATGACTCGCGATGCCATGGTATGCGCCGTTCTTACGACAAAATTGGGGATTCCCTGTCCATGGCATACGCCGGCTTCTAGTTGGAGACAACGTTGTCAGAGGCAGAACAGTCGCGGGCACCGGGATAGCTGCTATGCGCGGAGGCGGAGCGGAGTGGACGTTATTCCCTAGGGCCCGCTCGTTTTCTCTCTGTGTAGATCTTGTGCGGCCTTACTTGGTTACATTGGGTCCTTACACTGAAAGCCAGCTTCCTGGTGGGACTGCTGGCGCCGCCGCGTGAGACGCGTTGGACATATGCTTGGTCTGCGTCATCTTCATTCAGTCGTAGACCCGTCCGTAACTCTCCGTTAACTGCTTGATTTCTCGTGAAAAAACTCATACCTCAGTATACGAAATTCGCAGGTTGATCTCCACGGCGCCAGACTCGTGCGTGACACCAGATCCGCGCTACTTTTTCGGTTTGGGGAAGCTGCGGCTAGCACTCGGGCTGCGGACGCGTGTCGCCAGTCGATGCCTAAGCATATGAGTACCAGCGCGAAACTGCGCAGCTGAAGTATAACAGCAGAGTGGATAGCGTGCTCGCTTGTTATTGTTGGGCGCTACATGGGCATTGCAGCGGTCCTAATGAAAGCTGCTGTTAATATCGGGAAAACTGGACAACAATACAGGGCTGTGCGGTTCAGTATCCTGGTGCTTTTCACGAATAGCGCTGCCACCGAGATGCGACACAGCCGTGCGCTGCCGCTTTGTACCGGTATGCTCCATGAAACAACACCGCCCAGCGCCTCTGACATGAATCGACTGGATGATCGGCTTTTGATTGCCCAGGGATTCACAGTCACAGTGAGCCGTCAAGCTCAAATCATCCGCGGCGGGTACAGCTTGTTCAACTGAGGCCTGCTACAGTCCGACGAACCGTCGAATGAAGTTCGTGAGAAGCGTGAAGAAATCTTACCAAGAAAAAGTACAGGCGCGGCAACGCAGGGCGGCATGTTCTGTAATGATAATACTCGGTGACACGGGGCAAGGTGGAGTGTAGATGTCTCTAGCTACGGGTCCTAGAAAGAGTGACAGTGCGTGCATGCAAAGGACATGACGTTGTATGTTAGGTAACAGTGAATCAACAGAAAGTTGACTTGCAAACAACAGTAGAAGGAAAATTTGCCACTGCGGTACCTGCGATGCGACTGTACGCGAGTACTTCCTACTGCTGAATACCCTTTACCGGGTGTCATCCTGTGAAGGCCCCCTAGGAACAGGCTTTGGCCCGACTCATTTGGTGCATGTGGTATGCGTGGTGGCAAGCTGGAAGAACCATAGGCAGACTCACCAGATCGGGCAGCGACTGAGACAAGGATTGCCCAGGGCCGGAATGCTATGGCCTACCCTTGTAACGCGCAACGCTTTATAGAGAGTATCGTCCCAGTATGGGATATTTCTTCTGTCACGGCTAGGATGGTGTCTCTACACAGTGAAAGGGCTCACACGAAGGTGAAGACTCGAACGTCTGGAGGTGACCCGGAGTATGCGAGCCTAACGGCAGCGGCTCGTCGGGTTGTGAAAGCAGATGTGGCCTCAGGAACTGCACGTAGTGTAGTGTGCCGTGCAGATAGTGGGGTGCCTCTTCGATCAGGAATCGGCAGTGAAAACAACGGGGATAGGAGCTTTGAAACGCACGGCCCTAGGAGCAGGTACGCCCGAACAGCGATAGGCTTCGGTAAGTGCATAGCTGGCGGCAGGTAGCTCGTGTTCTCGAGCTACAGCCGGCAGTCAGTAGACGCTCGTCAAGGAAATAGGGGCACAGACCAGCCGGGCAGGACTTCATTGAGAACCAGGGTTCTGGTTCCGAGGAGTGCAGTTGGTGTGCCTGGTTGTTTGGAGTTTCTCCCGTCACAAGGTAGACGAGGCAGCGCTGGTGTCGAAAGAATGACTGGCTGTTGAAAATTCCGTTCCTGCATGAAGTCTGCAGTTTTCGCTGGGTTCTGCTGGTTTCTCCGCAGAAACGAATTCACTCTCCATGAGACTGTAAAGACGGCTCCGCTGGTAGTTTGGACTGCCGGTGATTCCATGGTGACGTCGCCGGGAGTGCATACGTGAACCGTGTATGTTGCGGACTCACACCTTCTATAAAAGCCTACCACAAGAGAGAGACCTCTCTCTTCAAGCCTTCTGGCAGGCGCGCAAGTGGGACAGTCCAGGACAGAATGGCCGCTTTTTTTTTTAAGTTCCTACACTGGGCGAATGAGTTTTCTTTTCCATGTCATCTGTTGGTGTAGTCCGAGTAGGTTTTCTTCATCGGGGTGGAAGGAATCAAAAGCTGGGAACTTAGCCGTACTACTCGAAAGACATGGTAAAAGGAGCTGGGAAACAATTGAGAAAGCGGCTTCGCGTGTAGCACCCTGACTTAGCCGAGTGGCAACAAGCGTTAGTCTGTGTACGAGTTCGAGTCCGCGACTACAGTTCCGTGGCGCACTGCCATTTCCCGGTTGCAGGGGTACCCAGACGCTCTCCGACAAGTGGATAAATCACTGCGAGTCCACTAGGACGTTGCGTCTGCCATTTTGGATAGTAAAGTCCGACAGCACAGCCACCGCGTATGTAGGCTGCGTGCACTACGGTACGTCCGCGTTCCCAAACAAACTGGTCAGCAGAGCTTGCGTACTCCTCATGGTGGATGAGGTGTCTCTCCCTCTCCACATCAGCGACTTACCTCTCCCTCACTCGGAGAATGCTGGCCTATTACCACGTAAGCAGCTATGTCGAAAGCTTTAGGATTTGAACATCGCATGTCTATGAAAATAGGAGACGCCATCCCTAACAGTGCCTTGGGTACTATAAGGTTTGATATGATCCGTCGACAACGGTTTTCTTGACTTGCACCACTTTGGACACAATCGCAAATCATACACCTGGTAAAGCGATTCCCTCCCGACGAGACCCGGGAAGGATGGCCTCAGATCAAGAGACGAGAGGGAGGGGGGGGGCGGCGTAAAGTCCAAGCCAGCTAAGGAGACTGAAGAGCTTCTTCAGTTCAGTCGTGATCCCGACTGAACAGGGTCGAGTTATGCTCGCAGCATCACGGCCGGACTCGCCATCAACAGAGGGACGTCTCCGGCTACGAGGCAAACCAGAGAGAGCAAAGCGTGTTTCGAACGGGAGCGTCTGAACGAGGAAACCTGCGGGTATCAGAGTGTAGTATCTGAAACTCCGAACGCAGCAAGTTTTCTCTAGATGAGCGCACTCACGGCCCGGAGGCGACGCTGGACACCTGCCATATCCCCAAAGTCAGTACCGACTCGGCTCGGGACGCGTCGGCACTTAACGCACGTCACGCCACGGCAACAGCGATGCCCTAGCCACCTCACACATGCAGACACGCGTGCACATACAGTGATTCCGCACGGGTGGCACTATGCGGCCACATGCATGCTAAAGCAACCAACGCGGCTGTCCCACCCTCCCTCAAATCGTACACACGTTGGCGACAGTACACTCTGAGAAGCGTCACTCAACAGAAACGACAATAGCTGCTCTTGTTTTCCGAACGTCAGCCTCGAGGCATTCAAACAACGGCCTCGGGTAAGCACGATGTCCAGCGATAAGAAACCTGGCACTCTCGTTGTAAGCCGTATCTCGAGCAACATCATCTTCCATTGTGGTGCACTAGTTTGAACCCTCTCTTCAACATGCTCGGCTCCGTTTAGCCTCCTGTGTCTTACGCTTAAAGTTGGCGACGATAGTGTGCATCGGCACTCGAATCCGATCAACAGACACATCATCCTGTATACGCAATCCCGTGCCGCCGATCAGCTTTCTTTAAGCAGGAGAACATAATACACCACTACGGCCAGCAGCAGCAACCGAGTTGTCCTTGCTTTAAAGGTCAACGCGACGGGCCTTTTGGAATAGTGCGGCGCTCATTCGTCCGTCTCTCTGTCTTCATATTCATTGTCGTCGTCATCTACCCCGCCCAAGAGATAGTCTGGGTTTGGATTCCAAGAAGGAAACAACGTCAGAACAAACATAACAACCCCTTGATACAACACCCGCTCCATGTATGACGGAGCAAGAGAGTCTCTTTCTGCCTCATTACCCGCAGTCACTGTTTCTGTTCGCCTCTCTTCCGAATTTCTTTCTCCGTCCCGCGTGGCACTCTCTCCAGCATCTTGCCTTTGATTTGGAGAGCCTTCGCGAGAGGACTTGCCAGCAACGGAAGAGGTAGAGGATCCCTCGCCTTCTGTCGCCAGTTCTGTTGCCACGTTAGCCGCGCTGCTCCTCACCGGCCCTTCACTGGAATCGAGGCCCGTGCCCTCCTGATACACGAGACTCCTTGATTTTCCATTGGAAGCGCTGCAACCAGGCATCTCCAGTTCTGGGTCTCTCGATTCGCTTATGAGAGGAGAAACCTCTTCGACCTCCTGGCAATCCTTCACTCCCCCACTTGGTGCTGAAGACTGGGGGTCTGTAAAGTTCGCCGGGTGGCCGCCCTCGCTCGGAGAGTCAGTCCCTGGATACGGACGAGACAGGAACAAAAGGAGCTGTTTTCCTTAGGATGTGACCAGGTGCTGGTTGGAAAAAACTAGTATAATGTACAAGCCAGAATGGATACCGAACACCCGCAGACCGAATCCTGTGTTCGCCTTGCAAAAGATGCACCATGTGTGGGCTTATACTCGCTAAGCCAAACTACGAACATTATGTTGGTAATAGCGTCTGACTACTAAATAGGTCTCCGAAAGCTGTGTTCACCCGTGAATTGCAATCTTACGGTCCAAGAGGAGCGCGCCATTTTTTCAGTTCAACGCAGACGAGTAAACAGGCACGTGGTATTCAGCCTGACAGCGTCACGCCTGCCCAGGAGAACGAGACACTCACGAAACCGCTACCCAACCGATGCGATCCTCCGTTTGATTCGCATTGCCAACGCAGCGACTCTTTTCAGTGGCTCCCACGCAAATACTCTCCTCGCCAGACACGTGTACGCAGGAACGGGTGCCACGACACTGTTCCTGAGAAATATCTGAAGTGGGCATTAAGCCTCAAATACTCACGTTCTCCCACGGTTGTGGAGGCGCGCAACTCGCGCTGTCGTCTCTGAAGACGACGGAGGGGCCGGCGCTCCCGGCGATATCGCAGACGAGCGAGGGTCTGAACAGAACAGTGAGGGACAGAGGACGCCGTAGTATACACGGGCAAAAGAAGCAGAAAGACGTACGTCACCGCGTAAAGCGTAGAGTATACAGAAACGACCTGATCGTCAGCGAGGCTGTGTGTGCGAGTTATCGGGCACTGACACGGGGACTCGGACCGGGAGAGGGAATCGCTTCTCCTGAATTTTCTTCCGTTCATGAAGAATAGGAAGAACGAACTATAACGTAAACACGTTCTGCCTGCCACAAGACGATGCAGCGACGTTCCCACGCAAAGAGTCCTTGCAAAAGGAGCACAGAAATGGAGAATCCAGACAGGCCACGTGTCCGAATGACGAGCCAGACGGTGACAGCGTGAGACCCACAGCACATCGTTGTCCTACTTTGAGTTATGGTCGACGTACCACTTCCAGAGGCTGCGGGTGACTGCTCTCTCTCATCCAATGAATGAGTGGGCTGAAGAATCCGTTGATGTGCAGCAAGAGCAACACTAACGTCATTAGATAAACTTCGCGGCCCGCATCAAAAAGGAAAAGAAGCAGAAAAAGCTTAACAAAAAGTCCGATGTTGTACTGTTCCCAAGCGTTGTTACTGCCGTCGTCGGCAGGACCTCCGTTCCTCTCGGCCTGTTGGTCGGGGTTTTCCAGCGGCGCTGCGACCGCCTCTCCGGCTGCGTGTGCTGCTCCTCCGGAAGTCGCAGGTGCAGCACGGCTTGACGTCTGAAGCACGACACGAAGAACGTAACGAATATAAGAGATCGGAGTTATCTGGAACTCATGCACCCCCACCGAGTAACATAGACGATCCGCGACAATCGGCTCTGCATTCTTCACTTGACTGTACCGCCACTCACGCTGTTCGGCTGTTGCTCAATGGAAGAGGAGCAACCCGCTACGGGCAGACAAGAAACACTTCTACAAAGCATCGGACTGCACGCAGATAGGCAGCGCACAAACTGGATGGCCTTCTGCTGCACTCTGGGGCTAGGTGCACACGTGCGACGTCTTGCTGGAGAGCAAGTGAGCAAGAAAATAAAACTACGGAGGGAACGCATATTTACCGTTCTACCTCAAAATACATTCATGCCCCCTCAGTACGTTCGAGCGACGTCTGTTCTTGCATTCCAAGGAGTTGCTCAACTCTCCCTCCCTCTTACGAAGTGGGAGAAAGTTAGACAACTCCTTGACAATAATTCTGCAAAATGCGGAAAGAGGCGAGGACGGTGCGCCCGCTGCCTTCCCAGACTGTGCGAGAGGAGGTAGCGCGCAACAGCGAAGAACCAGCGTAGCAATCGCAAAAGCCTGATTCTGATGAATTCACCTGATAGCGTCTACCGTTGTTCATGCCGCCTTCTGACTCTCCTGCCCTGCTTGGCCCGGCTTGGACTCCTCTATCGAGTGTCCCTTCTCCCCCGCCGTCCTCTACCACTGATCGTTCCTCGTCGCTTCGCCGTTCTAGAATTCCCGAGAGTGAAGCTTCGTCATGAACGGATGGCGCCTCATGTCGATTACGACGGAGCTCCAAGCCACACATTCTCGCCAGAGCCTCTACTCTTCCAAATCTAGAGCCGAATAGTTCGCCCGCTGCTGCTTCCGCCTCCGAGCCTCGCAGATTAGGATCCCTATGCCCGGGGGTTGCCTGTTGCGCAGGGGAGCTTGCCACATCAGTCGGGGCGGCCACCGGGAAAGAAGCAAGCCTCTCGAGGTCTAGGCGTAGAGCCAGCTGACGTGCATGCCATGTCCAGATGTCAACCTGATGAGCGTACACTTGCGCCATGCTCGCAGCGTAAGCGGCTCGGTCCTCTGGAGAGAAGAACGCCTCCGCAGAAACGAAGCGGACGGTGTCTAGGGAGGTATCAGGGGCTGCGGCAGACGAGGCAGTGGACGCGGAAGCGGAAGGAGGCCGGATAGGCACAGGTCGCGGTGACAGCGACGGTCTGGACAGGGCTGCAGAGGATGGGATAGCCGAAGGAAGGGAAGAAAGAAAGGGGTACGCCGAGAATGCAAAAGGGAAATCAGAAAGGAGATAGGGTGGTTGAGTGGACGAAGAGGCAGATGGGGGAGACGTGGCTGACAAAGATGAGGAACATGGTACGAACGGGTACGAGGGAAACTGACGACAAACTGGTAGACTCTGCTGCCCCTCGTTTCCTACCACACTGCCCATCACTCGCTGCTCACTCGGTGTCACTTCGTCACCCCCGGCGCAGCCATTTACGCCCTCAGTGCTAACTGCTACGCTAGGACCAAAATCTGAGGCATAGACCCCAGGCCTCTGTCCCATCTCTCCTCCTTGCTCGCGCGCGTCTTTCCCTTCGTCTGACCGGTGTGTAGTGTCGGTGTCTGCTCGAGGCCCTTCTTGAACTGAGGGGAAGGTGCTCAGCCCCGCCAGCGATGGCGGGCAGATTAAGGGGGGAGGGAAAAACATCTGGCTACCTGAGTGGAGTCCTTCTACGAAGCTAGAAGCGTTTTGGTAACGAGGCATAAAGAAGCCATGAGCAGATAACGGAGGGAACGAGGGCACCCCTACACTTTGCTGGGTACCTACTGGTGAGCCTGTGCCTTCAACCAAGGGGGCAGAAAACGCTGACGACGAAGGATAGGACGCTGCTGGCGGTGAAACATAACGAGTAGGAGAGGGAGAAGGAAAAGAAGGAACGGGAGTCGCGAAATCGGTAGGACCAGAGAAGCGAGGAGAGGGTTGGCGAGGGGGAGGCTCCACTTCCTTTGGCATTTTCCTTAAACAAGGGGAGGGGAAAATGTGGACGGACTCGGCGGCATGCAGACACCATCAAATAGAGCGAGATGCTCAAAGGTAGGGACGCCTTGTCTCGACCGAGTCAGCCAAGATACAGCTTCAACGCCTGAAGGCGTCTAAAAGGAGAAGAGACAGAGGTATACGAAAACCAAAAGGATGTTTTAGACGATGACACGTTTTTCCGAAGATAGTGGGTTCCCAGAGGCGCGCGTCACCCATATGAATGCCGTTCCCTGCCCACTCGGAGTAGGCCACACCAGGCATGTGAACCGTAAAGCTACCACGCAACTGCCAAAGCAGACCCACGCTTCCAACAGGAGCAATAAAGAACAGTCAAAGGCTCGCAAGCAAGCAGGAAAGAAGGCACGCATGAAGAAGAGCCTGCTGCTGCGAAAGAACCCAAAAGCAATCAAATCCTTCTCAAAGAAGTTCACATCGGAGTGCCTGTTCAGCTGGCAAAACATACCGAGAAAGACCTTGCGGGAAAATCCTACTTACCCCTCGGGTAAGTAAAAGCAGGATAGCGATGCGCATGCAAGGTGAAGGTTGGAGACACTTGATCGAGATAATGATTCCTCTTCACGAAGAATGCGGTCCGACACACCAGCAATCAGAACAGAATGATGGAGGAAAACAAAGGAGCATATACACTCAGGGAACGAGTCCGAACCTACTTCGGCCCTATATATTGGACGTTTGAAAGCAGCATGCGGATAGTATCCGGCGGTAATGGCCGGAAAGGATGAACACACGCCACAAGGCATGAGACAACTTGCTCTTGATGCAGCCAGTCATGAAGCATTTTGACGGGCTGGAAAGATACTCATGGCTACGACACACGGTAGTGGTCACTTCTGGGCAAGTAGTGACGCAACAGACGTTTTCCTGTATCACGCGATGCTGAAGGGCGTTGACCATTGTCGCAACAGCGGTGCCGGTCAAGATGGTCACGCTTACTCGGCTAATAGTCAGCGACTGGGAAATTGTTATCAACACCCTGAGATCAGCAGCTCAAAATAGGCCTGGCAGCTGCGCCTTCACCAAATTGTGTCCAAGTTCTGGGGACCGAGCATTCGCACACACACTCTAGCGACATAGCAAAGTATAGTCGTCAAGACGCCTGCACTCCTCTGTACGGCGAGGTGCTGCGCATCAAGAACCACGTAAACGGGCAGTTCCTTGGCTATGTGATTCCTCGCCCGTGGCGTCTGGAGGATCACGGTCGGCTATCGGGGCCGCTGCTTGGAATTCGTTGGCTTCGGTTGCTGCCGTCGCTTCTGGAATTTCAGGCACCGGCAAATAATACTTGCGGATTTGCTGGGTGCACCTCTCATTCTGACCCCGCGGTCCACCTAGCCATCTAACAAGCTCACCCCCTTTCTATTCTTTCTCCTTGTGTTTCCGAGGCAACCCCCCCCCAGTCTGCCTGTGGCACGTGCTCTCCCCTGCGATTGGATGCTCTACTCCTGAGGTTACTACTGGCATCAGAAGTTGCCCGTGGCCGCTGACGATGCCATGGGTACGGAACGACCCTGAATACCTCAGCCGCGAGGAGACTCCTACAGATACAACCGAGGCAGAATGGCCGAGTGGTCT
>NW_027157274.1:0-8943 GCF_002600585.1 Cystoisospora suis
GCACCTCCGTCCCTCCGGCGGTGACTTGTTCGCCTAAGGATGTGCTTCCGAATGGCCTCCCGGCACCGGCCCAATCAATGGCGTGCCATCAGGAAAGTATGCCGTCCAAGTAGTAGCGGACAAGGACTGGGCCAAGGGTACATCCTAAGCTCCAGCATGATCATACCCGGTGAAGTGCTGAAGTTCCCAGCACCCGAGCATCTCAAGAAAGGGGCCCCAAGCGGACCACTGTCTGGGAGCTATGCCGAAGGGCTTGTAATGAGAATAGGAGGCTGAAGAAGGTACTCTCTGAGACGGAACGCTACACAGGCTGCGGCTAGCCAGGAAATGAGTGTCAACCCTGCCATGATTGCCAGCAGGGCTTGTAGGGAAATCTCGATCATCAGCCGAGTAGAGCTAGCTCCAGTCTCCCAAACGCGAGCCAGCTCCTCCTGCAGCGTGATGGTTGTGACGGTACTGGAGACAAGCCATAAGATCTGGAGCGCGCCCATGCACACCGACGTGAGTGCGAAGATGCCGCTTTGGCGTGAATCTGTAGAGCACACGAGCCAATCGCACCTGCAGTTCTCCGGATCCCTCCGGCGTGGCGGTGTTGAGTGCCTTCTCGGCGGTCAGAAGTACTACCGTGCAAGCTTCGTGTTGCAGCAACGTACACTAGAGAGGGGACAGGTGTCCCTGCTTTCGCTCTGCCGGATTTCCTGGCACACCTGATCTTGCAGGACGGCGAAAAGAGACCGGAGAACCCCGGGCACGTCGTTGAACTAGCTAAGCTTCTGCATACGAGGGTACGACCAACTCGCGTCCTTAATGAGCGTCCCGCCAGCCCGAAGGCTGTAACCAAACCTCTCCTGGATCGGGAACCAGCCCTAAGTATATAGGATCCCGGGATGTTTGTTGTCTTACCCTTGTAAAACGCAGCCTGTCTCGCGAAGAATACTGCGATCGCTGCCGCCACAAGCTGGAGCGCAGCAAAGGCGTAAGAAGTGTTAGTTTGAGCTCCCACGATAGATATGGCAGCGCAGCCACCAGTTAGGCAGACTGAGACGACAGCCACGAGTAGGGTCAGGCGAGCTCGTCTGGTTAAGATATCGTCTTTCTGTTCGGTCTCGCCTACACTTGTTTCCGGTTCGTCGGAGACGCCGTGTCCTTCCGGAGACTCCGGTGAGGACGGATTCGCTGGCGTTACACCCGTCCTAGAAAGTGGTGGTAAGGTCGATGACCCAGCAGTTCTTGGCATTGTGGGCGTTCTACCCGGAATGGAGTCCCCGGCTGAGTGCCCTCTGAAGGAGGTGATAGCCGTCGACGAAGAAGGGACCCGAGCAGCCCCGTGCACCATGCCACGGAGTTTGGTTGCGGTGAACCTGTCGGAGAAGGAGGCGACTAACGACACAAACTCCTATGGCCCTCCGCACTCGTAGCTACCCTTGCCTACGTGTAGTAACAGTTCGCTACACGAATTCGAGTATGGCTGTCCTCGTCAAGACGATGGTGCATTGTGTTGTCTGGCGAGGCGGCTCCAGTAAAACACCTGTGTACAGCATATGGCGCCAGCTCATTTTCGAAAAAGAACTTGACGGCCAAGTCGCGTCTTGTGTCGTACACACCTCTCTTTGTTTGTCTCTGATCTACCTTCGGCATCCGCCCGTCGACGCCGCCGGCAGCAGCGGGGCCCCCTCCTGACCAACAGCCCTCAGGAGAAAAGCCCCGCGCATGAGTTATTTCGCCCTGCGACATTGTACTGAAGACGCAGGTGACCGTAGCGGCAAGGCGGAGTCTGATTCGCAGCACCACCTGAGTATCTTAGGCCCAGCTTGGACACGAGCCTGACCGTGAGGGCGGCGCTCAAGATTCAACAAAGTTAGCGCACGTAAGTGACCCCTGGTCTGCAGCCATCATCTTCCACTCTACTCCAGCACCGGAATTTACCCGACAGAAAATTGCGGTGAGTCTATGCTGGCTGGTGGAGACGTTACTTCCTTCCCTGCTGAACCAGCAGCTGGACCACGTGCAGGTGAAATAGACCAGCTTCTTCAAAGCTACCCCGGGTTCTGATGTGCCGCCTGTCATTCTTCAACTGTGTGTCATCCTGGCTGTCTGTTGTTTAGTTCAGTTGACGGAGAGGTGGGTAGCAGCCGTACTTTCCCGGCTTGCAGAACGGGGGCAACGCCACATCAAGGGAACGCGCTGGAGAGTGACAGCTGGTGCGGCGGTGGACACGCGTGATCTCGTGTATACGGAGTGAAGCTGCATGGCAAAGAGGCAAACCGGAGCTGCGTCTGATTTTCTGTCTCCTCCAAACTATGGATTTTCTTTGCGATTTTCTGTCTCCTCCCAACTATCGATTCTCTTTGCCCTCGTGACCTTGGCGTTCCTCGGTTGCACCAGGATGCATGCCGGACTAGTTCGGGCCCGGTGCCTGGCTATGACGCCAACGGTCTCTTGTCCCGGAAGCTTGCTGAATCTTGATCTCTGTGGTCTGTGCAGCGGCTAGCACCGAGGCACTTAGCTTGGGAGTAATATTCCAGCTCGTTTTCAGAGTACAAGTACTCCGCCGGCATACACGACACAACTGAATAAGTATCAGTGTACTTGGAGGACCAAACAAATTTTTCCAAAGACCTCGGGATCGGTGCCCAGCGCTGCAGGACACAAGGTCCCTCTCATCGTGAGTCTGGCTTCTGTCGCAGCCGTTTCCCAATCCGACCAGGCGAGCTGGGTCTTAACCGGGGATGCGAGCTTGTATTAGACCGTGTCGTTGTCCATCACAGAATACTCGCTGCCTAGGCAGCGTTCTTCGGTAGAAACCGGCTGGCGAGCTAAGCTGGCGGCGTTGGGCTCCGCTCGATATTGCAGCGACTCCGAGCTCGTCGGAGGCTCAAGATCTGGGTTTTGATGCTTTCCCTCTGCGTACAACTGTCAATGCTCCGCACAGTACAGTATTCTTCCGAGTGTCTTGATGCGCAAGCGGTTTAACATTCCGGTCCCAGTCGCTGAGCCACACTGGTGTATGATGGAGCTTCGCCGGTGGGGACAGCTGCTGCATTGTGCCACTGTGTATGAGAACTACCGCGGGTAGTAGCAGGTCTGTGTATTCCGGCGGTGCCACATGCCAACACCAGACGTTGACAAGCGAGTTCGGAAAGAACACGTCCAAGCACGCGGGACGAAGGGCGCGCGCGACTTGTGCTTGCTCATCCTGAGGTGCAAGGCCGAGAGGGCACCAAGAAGAGTACAACGAGTTCTAGTTCCTGCCCTAGGGTCAGACATGGCGGCCCCGTCTCGCGAGCGGAAGACAAGGGTTCTTGAGACGCCTGTCTCCATGCTACGGTGACAAAGCCCGTGTACCGTACCACGCTGGAAAAGATCTCGGTGGAGTATACGGGAAAAACGCTACACGGAAGAGGAGCAGCTTGCTTCTTACAGAGAACAACAAAATGTCTGCTTCTCCATGGGGCGCTTACTGATTCAGCTAGTGTCTCGGTAAGGTGCAAGCTATCCACCCACCCGTGTACACGAATTGTCGGATCGCAGGTAGTCCTTAGTTCGTACGACCATGAAACGAAGAAATACTTACAGATGTAGCGGGAGAGGAGGAAGCGCCCTGCAAGCTTGTCGTGTCCTATACCCTTGCGGTGAAGGACGGGATGGAGCAGCGTGCGCGAACCCTTCTGTCCACGAAGCGACGAGTTTTCGCGTCGTCTCCTACTCTCTCAGTCCTTGTATGGACGTTTCCATCTGCTCCTCCAAACAAGCAGGACAAACGTAGACTCACCCATATTTTCGCCCCTGATGGCTATGAACTGCCACTGCGGTAATTGAGTGCTATGGCCCTTTCTCGTTCCTCACTGACACAAACACCTGGACACACGAATAGGCATTCAGTGAATGAATACATCTGCATAGCTCTCCGTGGAAGTACATGGTAAGGCCGCAGTGTCTCCGGGTTTTCTACTTAAAACCCTCCAGCTACCTGTACAGACATACCTACTGTTTGCCTCAAGAAGTTCGGACTTTCAGATTTCGTTTCTTCACTGGAAGCGCCTGCGGTGTCGAGAAGAGATGAGGCGCATCTCGTGTGACACGTCCAGGAAGAAACGTTCCCGGATTCAGGCGTCGCGGCACGGAGGGCAGTGGTACTGCAACGAACAGAGCAGCCATGACAGGACGGGAACAGTGCGGAGAGTTTTTTCGAGTTTCCGAGCAACTTATAAACTAAGGATAGCAAGCACGACGGGCGAATGAAGGTCTGTGGTACGGGAGTTCTGATGCTGAGAAGCGAGCCTAACTCAATTGAGTGAGGACGAAGAAGGGGCCTACAAAAGTTGAATAGTATCTCCAAGCTATGATGTCACTGAGACCCGCTACTTTTGCTTGCTGGCTGGCGCCCCAGTGCCGCTAAGTTGCGGGGTGACTCCCGGTGCCTCGCCTCGCCGGTGCCTACTAACGTGCCGGTCCTATTTCTACGAACGTTGCCATTTTCCAGTACCTTCGAACCAGCAGCATACCTTGACGGGTAACCAGAGACAACGTCACCTAAAGGAGTATAAGCTCAATCCTCCACAACGAAGAAGGTGGGGCGCTACTCCCTTCCCTAGTGAGAGGCGTCACTCTTTTCTTTCAAGGTCTCTGCTAAAACTGCGTTCTCGATCACCTCGTCTAACGACTTTGGACGGAACATGCCTACTAACCTCGACGACAGGGGAATCAGATTAGCGATGAATACTTCCACCTTTTCTTCTTCCGAGAGGTGTGGGCACTCGGATGATACCCGCTGGAACTCCAAGACGCATTCCAACACACTTCCGTTTTGTCGTACTGACTCAACTTTTTGCGTCGGTCAAGTTTGCTGTATGAACGTACTTCACGAGAGTTGCTTTCAGTCCCTCCCAATCATAAGGACGGGATCTGTCTGGTAAGGAAAAGTTATAGCAATCAATGAAATCTGAACGGAAATGTAGCAGTGCAGTATCCGGTTTGTCTGCCTCCGGTGTGTCTGTTAGGCGTAGAAAATTTTCCGTTTGCGCGATCCACGATGTATGGCGAGTTTCGTCCAATAACGGAGCGGATCGCGCGCTCTTGTTCTTGTTTCTATACTCACTATTACTACTACTGCTATAAGTACTACTATCACTATTACTATTCCTACTCCTGACACTATTACTATTACTACTCCTATCACTATCACTATTACTACTATCACTAGTACTATCAGTACCATCACTACTGCTATTAACACTACAGCTACTCTCACTACAACTACTATCAGCCCACTACTGTTACGACTATCACTGCTACTACTACTACTATTCCTACTAATTCCATTACTACTATCGTACTACAAGTACTATCATTGCTACTAGTACTACTGCTATTTCTACTGCTGTCGCTACTACTATCACTACTAGTACCCCCCGCCCCCGGGGTAATGGAACGGTTTCAACGTAGAACTGGGAGAGAGGACTGCGGGTGGCTGCCGTTTTGTTGCCCCCTAGGCGGGGTCCGATGGATCTTTCTGATGACGTCTTTGTGTGAAGCTGTTCGGGTACTCACCTGGGGGGCCCGTGAGCCGCTGCAGAAATCTTGATGATTATCGGTGATCACCAGCTGGTATTACGTGCTTGAAATGCCGTTTCCATGCTGTAGGGAAAGCAGAGGAGACGAAAGCTTATCACTGCTATACTCAAGGAAATAAAAATAAGAAAGCAAAAGCGTTGGTGTGTCTGCGAAACTCTCAACTGAACGAGTAAGGAGATTGTACTTTCAGCGTTATTTCTGCGGGGCCACCCGTTCGCCCTCTCGCGCGGAAGGACTGGTGCCTCGAAAAGAATGAAACATCCCTCGTGAGAATTCTTATTTCTAACATTTATAGAAGGAGCAAGAAACGTCGAGGCTGGAAAATGAAGAAAACAACAACAGTCTGGTTCTATGAATAGGTTTGAAGATATGGCAATATACTGCTTTAAGATCGAAAACTGCGGGGTGGTGAAGAGAAATAAAACTCGAATTGAAATGTGGAGTTCTGAGGCTACATTCCCCCTCGCTCTCTCCTCTTCTCTTTGTCGGGGGGGGGAAAAGTTTGCTCAACATATGGCGTACGAACTAGAAGAAGGGATGAAAGAAAGGTGTGGGAGTGATTCTTATTCTCGTTGTTAGCCAGTAAGCGGCAAACCAAAGAAAACCCTGTACGGTGAGACTAGTGCTTACTCGGAGAAAAGAAGATGACGAAAAGGCGGAAAAAAGAACGAGAGAAACCTGAATGAAGGATGATGGATAAGACAAAGACGAAGCCCAAGGAAAAGAAGAAGCTAGTAGTATTGGTCGAGTGAGAGGAAGAAAGATGAAGGGGATGGACAAGAGAACATGAAGGGAGAGAGGAGGTGTATGCTGGGAAGTAGGGAAAAGAAGGAGAAGCAGAACTCTTCCTGTTAATGAGCTAACGCTGTCGTCCGGATGATAGGGAAGGCCGGCTCAGGCAGAAACGGAAGAAGAGAGAAAACAAAGAGGGAGAGGAGGAGGGACTCCCTCGTTTATTCTCTCTGATTCTTCTTCGGTCTGATCCTCTCTATGATTTTCTCTGATCCCTTCTAGTTCTCCCTGATCCTCTATCCGATTTTCTTTGATCCTCTCTCCGGTTCTCTGGCTTTCTTTCTGATCTTGGCCGATCGTTCCTATCAGTGTCCAGCGACCCCCTCCCTCTTCTATTGTCTCCGTTTGATGTCCCTCACAAGGAAATTACTTTTGGCCATCTGTGTCAGCTATTTATCTGGCCGAAGCGATCTTACTTCAGGCGCCCACCTGCCTCCCCGAATTCTGCCTGAGATTGATAATAAGAAATCCAGAAGCGGAGGCGTCGTCGTGCTGGTGTTTGAAATGGAATAATCTCACGCAGGGACGGCTGCGCGTCCTGCCTCTCATTCTCCTCCTCGCTCTCCTTTCGGATCTTGTGTTCAAATTCCTCTCTCTACTTTTGGATGAACAGAGACGGAGGCGCACCTCTGAGTTTTTCTCTCGACGCCCACCCCTGTGTCTAAGTGATGCATACGTATGTGTGTGCGTATCTCTTCTGTGACGATCTCTTGCAATCATCTCGGGCGCGGAGCATAGGCTTGTTGTTGATTCCTTCCGCCGCTTCACTCAGGCGTGTGCTGACGAGCTTTCTCTCGCCGCGAGTGCTTACAGCCTTTCCTTTTTATACCCGATTTTTTACAGTCAGGAACAGATCATCAACATCTCTCCACTACAGCTCATATACATCCTTTATCAGAGAACAGATGCACAGATGACGATCGTAACGAAAACCTGCACCTACACGAGTATTGTTACTCCGGGCACGGGCCCTTTTCCGTGTCGACGTCGACGTATGTGCTCCGATACCTACTCATTTACCATGAGTCTTTCTCTTTGAATAATCTACATGTATACATGCGTATGTATTATCCGTCCCTCCTCCTTCCGCCCACTATCTTCGTCAACCTGCGGTTTTCTCTTTTGAGAGATGCGCAACTATGTATTATGCCATACCGACTCAGCGAACAGAGCCGCGGACGTTCGGGCCGCGACGATGGATCCGGGGTTCGGCAAATGCAGAACTCAGAGACGGCATCGGACGTTCCCCTTCCGACCGTGTGGTCCGCCGCCAGTGCTCACGTTAGGAGACACTCATGAAGCGAGAGAAGAGATGAAGAAAGACAGGAGTAACAGCACGCGAGAGAGAAGAACCAGAGCAAGGTGGCTGTGTGGTCACAACAACAGAAAGAAACCCTGAGCACTCGTTACCAGGTCGTGTCTGGAATGTTCAGCGCATCTGAACTTGGGGGCAGCCATCACCTTCTTGACTCGCAGCGCGGAGATCACAGTTGCCAATGAATGTAGACTACACCTCATGTTGCCGGCTTGCGAAGAAGATCCTTCTTATCCCGAGCACTCCCGTTCTAAGAAGGTAGAACAGCCGAGGACGAACACCACTAAACCCAGCCGCACTACTATCCTCCGCTCGCGAGTCGGTTCGCACAGAAATCACCTTCAGTTCTTGGAAGATTCCATGGCACTCGTAAGACTCTCCAACGTCCGTCTGTATATACACCTCTTGCCCTACGGTTCTATTCGGGAGACTGCATTCTCCGGCCGTGCATTGTAACGGTGTATGTGGACACTAAAACCAGCGTTTGTGAGTGTAGTCCCAAAGCATGACGCCACATACAGCAGGCACTTTCAGAACCGATCCACTAGACTCCTTGTCTTCGCCCTCCAGGCAAACCTGCAGCGTTTCAGGAGAACTGATGATTCTTCTCCGGTTCTCACTTGTCACATGAGAAAACCCCGCTCGGCAATGTCGCCCTCAAGAGTTCTAGCACGAAGTTTTTTCTTTTGCATGTTAGACCCGTCGGCCTGCAACGCCTGGGTTCCCAGCAGGGCGGCTTAGAAAGAATAACTTTGTGGCTTGCTGACTTTCGGAACATTGTGTAGCCTGCTTGGATCTGAGAAGGATACGAGGGGGAAAACAACGTGTGACTGGGCAAGTATCCCCGTCCCCCGGAGCACCAGGGAGGGGGGGAGCCAGTACTGGACCCCTGAGGAGTAACTGGTCAACTGCGCTAGCGTGTCAATGTCGAGCAAAGCGAGGTGAACTTTCCCATACTAAGCCACCCGTACCGTAAGTAGACACACCACACGAAAGGGGAGGCTTGGGCCGCCTCCATAATTACCACCATCCCCACTTTATTTGGGAAGGCGCACGGAGAGAAAAAGCTTTCGGCGAGTCTTTGGTGCCTTCCTCTCAAGCTGGCAGGAAAAATTTCTCTTACGCCATAAGGGGCGTTGGTTCTCCGCGGCAAGTCATACTAAATCAGAGTTGTTATAATGATCCGCCAGCGCCGGCTGCTCTAAAGCCGTGCGGCCCCCTGTCGTGCCCCGCGATGCCGGCTGACCGACGGGGAGTGCGGC
>NW_027157274.1:9167-9292 GCF_002600585.1 Cystoisospora suis
AGTTTGGTGTCAGAAGTGGGATTGCCTGTTTTCGAGTGGTTTCTGGTTAGATTACGCAGGAAGAGTACTAATTGTCCTTTTTTAAAAAAAAAAAAAGAGGTAGAAAACGGTGGAAAGCGACAGCT
>NW_027157274.1:9894-10253 GCF_002600585.1 Cystoisospora suis
ATGCAGAGCTGATGCCGCTGCTGAGCGACACGGGAGAGAGGTACGAGGAAATGCGCGATCAGTTGAGTGTGCGCCATCCCGCCTACGGCAATTATCAATTAGGATACTACAAGAGAAAGCTCGACGACTTGAAAACAATGTGGGTAAGCCCTTCCCAAATGAGGGGATATCTGAAGCTCAGGAATCTGCAGAAAAAGATGTGTGAAAAACTAGGCAAGCAGACGGCCATCTGGGACGAAGAGACGTTGAGAAGTGCGTACCTCGAAGCTCTCCCGGCGAGGATGATTCACCCGGTAGTAGCCAGCGGTGACTTCAGTAACCTCACACTAGACAAAATACAGGCGCGCGCAGAGGCGTTC
>NW_027157275.1:0-453 GCF_002600585.1 Cystoisospora suis
CTGGTGCCGTGACCCGGGAACGTCACTAACGGTGTTTCGTTTACAGTTCAACTCCCGTCATCCTTTGTCATGGATCCCGCCCATTTCAACATTCTCAAAACTGCATCTTCGCCGGTGGAACGAGAGTCAGGCTGCGACGGGGGATCCCTTACGACCTCAAATGCGCTTCAGGAATCATGCCCGTCTAATTCCGAGCATCGGTGTGTAAGGCCGGAGGTAAATGTCCCATCAACACTCACCGACAGCGTGGACATGACTCTACGCCCAAACTCTCTTCTGCTATCACAGGTACTGCAGGACGAAGATGAAGCAGGAGAAACAGAACGCCAGCGGTATGGTCCGCGCGGCAGAGCCGGCGGAGTAGAGACGAATTTGTGGGTTGCTGCGCCTGGGACGGGAAAGCCACGCATAGTGCATTTTGAAGAAATAGTCGACGAAGTGAAGCTCCAGTTG
>NW_027157276.1:0-139 GCF_002600585.1 Cystoisospora suis
ATTTCCTTCTGTATTAGACATGGGGGGTGAGAAGAGTGCTTGCTGCTCCATGATCCCTTGGATCGACAAGTCTTTAGTCAAGTCTTATTTCCTAACGTATCTGCGAGGGAGTAATGGCTTGTTCTCTTCTTCTTCTTCG
>NW_027157276.1:201-519 GCF_002600585.1 Cystoisospora suis
CTCTTTCTTATTGGTGTGGGGCATGGTCGTCTTCTATGAAGGCTGGAGAGGCTTGTATGTCAAGCGTCAGGCTTTTCTTTATGTGTCTCGTTCTTTTCAAAGAATGGTTTAACTTTCTCTCTTTGGCCGTGTAAAGACAAGAGGGGAGGGGCACAGTCTATGGAGGCAGGTGACGGGGCTTTTTATGACTACGGATCTAAACCGCGCCTCTCATCTGCAGCTGTCCTTCTTCCCTCATTCAGAATCCCCTCGAGATCACTCAACTCTTCCGTCTTTCTCTTCGCTTCGACCCCTCATTCATAGTGGAATCCTACATGT
>NW_027157276.1:573-8830 GCF_002600585.1 Cystoisospora suis
TATACATGTATACATATACATATATGTTGATGGGTACATGTATGTGTATCTGCCGTGGAGGATTCTGCCCCCTCGAAAAGTGGGGCGAGGATTGTGGGGGGCAAAGGGGGAGGGAAGTTTCTTTTGAACTTTCTAAATGATGAGGGTGGTGCTGCTGCTGCTTGCTAGAAGTAGGAGGAGTAGTTATTCTTGTGTAGCTGTTGTATGAATCATCATCTTTCTCTATGAGAAAGACAGTAGGGAGATAGATGGATAGGTAGTAGTAGTAGGAATAGAACGTAGTAGGAGTCGCGGAGTGTATGCTGTATATGTGGTCTTGTATATCCGGCTAGAGTCATAAAGAAGCTAGGCTTCTTTGCGATTCGGTTCTGCCTCTTGACTGTCTGTATGTCTGTATGGATATCTGATCTGATGTGATATGAAGGGAGAAAAGAAAGTGCCTTCTCTTTCAGGTTGTCTATCTAGACAGAAAGCCGATCTGGGATGCGTCTGGTGGACAATGTCTTCACGTTGTATTCCATGCTTTATCTTGGGAGGAAAAAGGTCCCCATGGCACATCTCAACAAGAGGGAGGGACGGATGAATGAATGATGCGCCGCGCCGGGTCATCCTTGAAGCAGGCTGCTGCTATATCAGTCTCAATGTGCTTCTTTTGTAGCCCTCCTCCTAGGGAGTCACATATATATGCATATATACCATACATATATGCACATATATATATGCATATATATATATATATATATATATGTCTGCATGTAGAACAGGGTTTCATAATATGGTGATTTTTTTGTGGGGGGTGTTTCTGCCTCTTTCTCTTTAAGCCCTTCTGTCTGAGGAGTTTTGAAGTCAATAGTCTGCTGTCCGCTTCTTTTCATAACTCTCATTCACCTCCTCCTCTCCATATACATCTAGTGCAAATACATGAATGACTTGTGTGTATCCACAGATGTATATATATATATATATACATAGATATGATGGATACGTGCGTGTGTATACGCGACAAGTATATGATGTATATCTGTCCATATGTATGAGACAATTGTTTCTCTTTTTTACTTCCACGATTTCTCATTCATTTCTCTCTTAAATCCCTTGTTTAGTAGTCTGTCCCCCCGCATGCCAATCCACGGCATAAAGGTCTTGTCTATCTATTCACATAGGTATATGTATATGGTGGTGCCTATGTATGTATAGGTGTCAAAAGAAAGTGTTGTATATCGATGAATGGAGAGAAGAAAGAAGGCGAGGGATGGACTAGAGATCTGATCCCGTTCCTTCCGTTCTTTCTTTCATTCCATCCAGGGGCGGGAATGAGTGGAGTAGGAGATAGCCGGCCCCAAACAGCCTTTACTCGATCATGACGAGAGGCTTCCGCCGCTTCTTCGAGGCGGGTGTGTATGGGATAAGAGAAGAAGACGATGAGAGGCTTCGTAGATCAATCCAGATTGGTGGATATCTTTCTTAGCATGCGTGTCTGTTCGGATGCGGCAGAGAAAGTTTTCTTCTTTTCCTCTTTCTTTTCTTCTTCTTCTCTTTCCTGTCTTCTCCCCCAAGTTAAGGTGGGGAGTTCCCGGACCCATTTTGTGTAAAGAACATGATACGTGGATTCACATACATCTACGTACATCATTCATACATGCGAGAGGGACAGCAGGAGTCCTTGTAGGGGTAGGAGGAGTAGGGGGAGGACGAGATGGGGGATAGCCATCAATAGTAGCAAGATGAAGTAGATGGTATTTTTATACCTTCTCTCCAGTAGTTTTTCATCCATCCTCTTCTTGTGTGTATATACTCCACTTTGACTACGGGGGGGGTATAGCCTTCATTTGGGATGAGACAGCCGGGAGGAGAAGAGGAGGACTTCTCTATGATGGCTTTCTCTTCCTCTTCATTCTACCCATGAGAGGATGATGCCTTCCCGCCTTCTGTTTCTTTCTTTATTCCTATGCATGCACGCATGGACGATTTAACGCGAGGTCAGGAGGCGGTGAATTGTCGTTGTTGGTGTTTGTAGTGTTCCTCCCTCCTCTCTGCTTTTCCTAGGAGATGAGTCTTACGACTGTGATGATGCTGACGATCTTTCTCCGTAGATTCGATGAACCCGGAGTTCGCGAGTGCCTGACTAGCAGGGGGGTCATAGCGAGTATATCGTACCAAAGAATAGATGTCCTTTTCCGTGTAAATGTAGATCAAGTCTTGTCTTTCAGGAAAGAAAGGAAGAAGAAAGAATCCTTGTAATGGGTAATAAGGATGTCTAGAAGGAGCCCCTTTCAAGTAGCTGCGTGGAGGAAGTCATACGATAGTGACAAAGACATACGTAGAAGATCAAGAGGCATGTGCCTGGAGGTCGGTAGATCTCCTGGCCTTTTTTCGTAAGATGCAAGAAGATTTCGATGTCCCACATCATCACCTAATTGTCTCTGTCCTTTCTGAAAGATCGAGAGACATTCCCAAGTGTCTATAGAAGATGAGTAAACAGTCGTCTTCTTAGATCTGTTCAGGAACCTCGGGGGGAAGAGATGGATGGATGGACGTGGCTCTTCTCTTCCTATGGAACATTTAGATGATATGTGAAGAAACGACACCGCCGACCTCTTTCCCTCTTGCTTTCGACTTGCGGGTGGGGGGGTGAGTGAGGTGCGTAGCTTTCTCATGTAATCTTTCTTTTTCTAGGGAGATCAGTCTCCTTTTCCCTAGTACGTTAAATAGACGTTTACATTTCTCTTCATACATACACACACATCTTCATACGTACATATTTGTACATACAGATGTCTTCATAGAAAAGATGGTCTTTCTCGGTTTTTCTTTCCTCTTTCCTACGGGTGGGCTGTGGGTTTAGTTTCCGATATTTTATTTTCAACCGGGCAAGATCACCACCTGACGTTTGAGATGTCTTTTATGATTCTTCTGTCGTTTTCCTAGAGAAGGGACAGAAGAGGAGGAGAGAGGATCACGCAGCAGTGAGAAGATCCCGTAGTAGATAGACACTATAGAAGAAGTTACAAGCTACAGCAATCAATCTGTGCTCCTTCAAGACTACTTTGAAGCGTTTTTATGCTCTTCTTTTATTTTCTCTCGCTTCTTTTCTTCAGTGATACGACGAGATCGCCTTCCGTTCACTTGTTTGGTTGGTGTCTTTTTTTTTCGTCTCACTTCGCATGCATGCATGCAAGCATACGGGTGCATGTGGTCTTCCTCCTCCTTCACTTTAATGAAATCTGAGAGGGTGATATGATGACTTGGAGTCATATCCCCATTATGAATCTAGCTATCCTTCGGTTGAAACGAGGAGGAAAAACACTCGTTCTAAGGAAGAAGCGACGGGAGTGGTTTTTCTGGTGTGATCGTCCGTATGGTAGGTAGTCCATTGTACTGCCAGGAGCCGAGCATGCGGATGAATGCTTGGAGGGAGTTTCGAAGCTGCTCCCCCGTCTACAGACACGCGCACGTTTATATGTGAACAGCGTTTAATTTTTAGGGTCGGAAAGCATTTGGTGTGAATATGGGGGGCTATGGTGAGTCGCCTAATTAGTTGGTGGTGAAGTGGCGACAGAGAAAGCATGACTTTATATGGGGGACGCATTCCCCACCATGGTGATAACGAACGGTTCGGTAAGAGAAGGAAGAGGAGGAGCAGTGCTGGTTGGATAAGAAGATTCCCGGAAGTTATGTCCTCTTCGGGACGGAATCTCAAGGGAAGGCAAAGTGTAGTGAATAGCATGCAAGGAGGGTGAATGGATGCCCGGTGGGTGGTGTGGCTGACAGGAATGAAGTAGGCGTAGTTGTTCTGTCAGCTGTTTAGTGTCCAGGGAAATCTGGGAACGTCGAATCGACACCATGTCCGGTGCGGAAACTTGAGTGTGAAGGTGAAAGTTTGGGTCAGAGTGAAAGACATTACACCTCTTTTCAAAAGAATTTTGTTTCGTTGAAAGCAGGGCGTTACTTGAAGGCCAGCAATCTGTTTCAGCAAATGCGATTCCTGTACTGATCGGGTCTCCAGGTGTACGTACACCTCGTGATCAGGCGCACAGGGAAAGGATGGGAAGCGACACATCAGGCCGATCTGCGTGCGACTGAGGTGTCGAATTCACAGGTGCAAGCGTGGCTGTTTTCGTTTAGTTCCCTGTCTTCAGGAAGGACACGTCTGGTGTTAGATCAAGTCCGACCGACAGCAGTGTTAGCGAGTAACACCGAAAAACTGAGCTGAAATGGAGAGCGACCGCTCCACGTAGTGAAGGTACCAGATGGATAATAGCCTTTTGCCGACCGTGAGGGTGTCGGGGTGGTGTCATTCACGGCATCACACTGGAGTTTGCAGTATCTGCAGTCGGTAGGAGAAGTTCTCTTCTCAGGTGCTGCTAGCTCTTGGTCGCCCTAACGATCGGGAAAGACAGGCTCAGGGTTCAGATGGACAGTACCGAATCGTACTAATTGCGTCGGAGCAGTATTGAGATGGTGCCGGAATGGCGGTGGTCCGGGTTTGGCACCTGTCCGTGTCACGATCTGTGTGCGTACAAGAAAGAAAGGAAAAGTCTACGAAAAGTTGTCCAAACGGTAGCAGGCCGACAGGGGGGAGACTTGAAGTAGCCGGCTGCGGAGAAGACTGACCTTATAGAGCCGCGATGATGTGCAAATTCCCACCCGTTCACGGTACGAAAGCGGGACCTTGGGTGGTCGGTCACACATGGTGCAGGCCGAGCAAGTTAGGCATGCAACACCGTTTCGTTTTTTCTCACCGGGATGCTTTAGTATTGCTGTGTAGTCACGTGTACCGGCTTGCTTCTCCGATATCTCTACGGCTGTACATGCTTGACACTTGAGGCAGAGAAGAAAGCGAGGCAGAACCGGATTAAGGAAGGGTCACCGACCGGTCATGTAACACGAAGTGGATGCGAGTATGCCGCCTGGTTTGAGACATATTAGCCCATAATGGTGCAAACAGGGGATCGATGTGTAATCGTGAAGTCGGCCTTTCTCTCTCATACTCGATGGCTTGCGGGGGAACGCTGGATCTACACGTCCAAAGGACAGTGTTGGTCTCAAACTCTGATCCTACTGTAAGTAACTCTTACACAAGCTCCAAGCCTTTTGTCGTATCTGCCTGCCCCAGAAAAGCACCAGTCTGCCCAGCTAGCCTCATCGGCTTTCTAGAAGGGCGGCGCGGCGCCTGGTTTGGTTCAACTGCACGTTCAAGTACACGCTTTCCTCGGATACTTCCCGGCTGCCCAAGAAGAAGCACCGGGAAGCAAGTAGACTTTTAGTTACGTCAACTTACTCCTTTTTGGACAAACACCTGCATGCAGCGAGAAGTCCCCGGTAGAAGGTTCGTTTCTCTTTTTACCGGTGCTATCTATGTCTAGCTCTACGCGGCAAAGACCAAGGAACCGCGAAGGAGGAACCGACGTTCTTCCGACGACACACGAACGAGCTAGGAGGGCGGGGGCGCGATAGAGATATCTGTCTACAAGTGAGACTGTCTCTGCCTGTTTCTCTGTCTTTGTTACTGTAGCGACTGGGTGTCTTCAATGACGTAGGTTTGATCTTCTTCAAACCGGACAGCGTTCGAGAAAAGAATGGATGCGGTCAGAGAAGAAGAAAAGGACGGTTAAAAGGAAGGCAGAGAAAAAAAAAACCAAAAAAGAAACAAAGCCGTCTTGAAAAATACTTCATAATCATGTCCCATCAAAACAGAAAGAAGGAAAGCAAGACAGGAAACACGAAGAAAACGTATTTCGAAAAAGACTACTCGCGCCGTCCTCCTCGCCTTGAGCGAACAGTGTCCCGTCAGAGATCCTTTAGTTGTCTTTGTCTTTCTTTCCAGTCCTCATCTTTCTTCATTCCCTTGTTCGTGTAAGAAAGCAAAAAAGCGTCAAACTACGTCGCATGCACACAAGCAGGCAGGCGTGTGTAGCTAGCTAGGAGGGTGCCCGGAACACAGGCGCCCGCCCCATCGGCAGAGAACAACCTCCGAATCAATCCTTTCTTCAACATACAGAAAGATAGATAGATAGATAAATACATAGATAGATGGATAGAGAAATTCATAGATACATGGATATCCGTAGAAGACGATCTATGGGGAATCAGTCATACATACGAAGTAGAGAAAAGAAGAGATTCTCATCATGAAATTTGTATCTCTTCTTTTCATACTCGGAACACCTAGTGTATGGACTTTGTCTACAAGTCCGTTATATCTCCATAGCAGCATTAGAATGCCTGTCTCTAGAAACAAGGCGGGAGAAAGACATCATGCTAGATCAGATCTTCATCGTAAGGAAGTTTCTCCTCACATCAAAAGAAAACCTGCCCTTCCTTCCCACTTCATAGCAACAGCAGAAAGTGCTCTATCTCTCTGTCTCTTCGTCTTCTTTTTGATACCGTGGATCTTCCATTGCGAGACTCCTAAGGTCTTCATTCATTGTTCATGGCAAGAGAGAGGGAAACTTACTCTTGCTTGAGAGATCCTCTCTACCTGAAATCTCGAGGCGCCATGCCAAAGCAAATTCATTGCCCTTTCAATACGACCAAGACATGCATGCGCTGCCAACACTCTACAGGAGCCATTGTATGACGACGACGCCTCCTTGCGATATGCGACTCTCTCTCTTCTCAAGTAACCGACCCTACTCCGAAGAAAGGAAGGAAGGAAAGAAAAGAGAGATAGAGAAAGAGATATAGTGGAAGAAGAGAGGGATAGAGAAAGAAAAGGGAGATAAAGCAAGAAAAGAGAGAAGACTCCTTTTGTATGATGACTTGGCGAGCAGACAGACACTCATCTTCTTTTCGTTCAAAACATACATTCCCCCTCGTATGAAAGGAGAGAATCATCGCCCACCCTCACATAGGCGTTTTATACAATACTTTGTTTCCTAAGCATATCATGTTTGCCCTGCAGGGCACACATACATGCGCATACACATGGGCGATATAGAATACGCTCAGACCTATATAAGAGACATATACAGAGAGAAAACTGGCGAAAAAGATCTCCTCCCCCTCTCTCCACACATATACATATATACCTTATATACAAATCTGTATGATCCCATCGATCAGACACCCTTGTAGGAAAGAAGCGGGTTGTCCTAAAAGGAAGACGAAAAAGAAGGCGATAAATGAATGAAGCTTTTCTTCACTGTTGCTGCCACGACGGCCTCCTCCTAAGAGAGTGGATGGCAGGTGGACAGGGAAGGGGGGGGGAATAAACATGAGATCTACATAGACTCCCAGAAAAGCCGATAGGGCTTTGATTAAGCCATTCGTTCATTCACTCTACTATGCAGTCGCTAGGGATACAGAAATGAACAAGATCGACGAAAGAATACACGTGTCTACGGCAAAGACCATAACAATAGTAATAGACGATCCACGTAGATTTCCATCTACGAGCTCCTCCCTTCATCTAGACAGGAGTTACGCACAGAAGGTGTATTATGATATCTCTGTTTCTTTCTCTCTCTCTCTCTCTAATAGAAATCCACAACCTATGAAATCTCTCTGTCGTCTTCTCTCGAGGAGATCCTAAGCCACTGAATGTGTGACCCCTCCCCGCATCAATGAAGAGAAGAAAGAGTACCACCCCCCTCTCCTATCTCCACATATAAATGTATATCTTCTCCCTCTCCCCCCCCTAGGCTATAGTACATCATACGTATATTGTCTCATTCTCCAATCTCTCTCTCTCTCTCTTTTCCTCCAAGTCCCCTTCCCTCTCACTACCCCCCTGCGCCATGCATGTCTGAATATGCATAGACACATGCATGATGCTTTCCACTTTCCCTGTATATCTCCATGTGTGTATAGACGAACACATGCACATTGTCTTGACTCCCCTTCCTCTACCTACACCACATACATGATGATGCCTGGAGAGGACACTTTTCTACCTGCTCCAGAGAGTCATCCCTCTCAGGACGATTTTCTCTCTCCTTATCGTTACCTTCCTCCCCCTCCTGCTCCTCCTCCCCCTAGAGTATTGTATTGCCAGCTGGATGAAGCCCCCCCATAGGAGTGGAGCTCCCCCCCTCTTGAAACAGTGTCACCCCCCCCGAAGCGAGATGTCTGACCGCGTGAAGGAAAGAGGCCTCCGCCCCCCCCTCCTAGAGTCTGANNCGGCTTCGCACAGCGACCCCTGCAACCCTAGAATCATTACACTTCTTCAGTAGTCAACCTAACCCCTTTCTCTGTTTTCTTAGCCACTGCCCCCACAAAGTCCGTCTTCGAGTTAGTGCATCCGCAACGACATTCT
>NW_027157277.1:0-522 GCF_002600585.1 Cystoisospora suis
AGACAAGTGAAGATTTCGAAGTCATTGTAACGATAGTCTGTAGATTAACAAAGATGGCACACTTCATCCCTGCAAAGATAAACATCACGGCGGAGGAGCTTGCGCAGTTATTGATCCGAGAAGTTGTCAGGCTACATGGGGTCCCCCGAGCAATAGTAAGCGACCGCGACCCCAAATTCACGAGCGACACCTGGAGAGAACTATGTAGAAGGCTAAACATCAAACAGAAAATGTCCACAGCGTATCACCCACAAACAGACGGACAATCAGAACGCACAAACCAGACAATTGAGCAGATGATCAGATGCGCCCTACTAGGAGACGAGTCCAAATGGGCAGAAATACTCCCTGTATTAGAGTACGCCTACAATAGTACTCAGCACTCCAGCACGAAGGCAGCCCCGTTCGACCTCCTGTATGGCTTCGTTCCCCCGAAACCACTATGCAGGAAGCTGGGCATTCCCACCATCGCAGTAGGGACAGCACTTCCCTTCCAAGCTAGCATCAAGTTACAGAAAGCCA
>NW_027157278.1:0-272 GCF_002600585.1 Cystoisospora suis
CTGGGCATTCCCACCATCGCAGGAGGGACAGCACTTCCCTTCCAAGCTAGCATCAAGTTACAGAAAGCCAAAAGAGAGCTAGAGCGCGCCCAGCGATATCAGAAGAAATACGCAGACAAGTCAAGAAGAGATGTAGAGTATCGCGAGGGGCAGAAGGTATGGTTGAAAGCCACGAACCTCCCGAACGACAGCAGCTCGAAAGCATTAGCCGAAAGGTACAAAGGCCCTTTCACCATAGAGAAGATGATAGGCCCAAACGCAGCGAGACTCAG
>NW_027157279.1:0-218 GCF_002600585.1 Cystoisospora suis
GGTCACCCGGTCGCTCTCTGTAAACCAATCCGCCCGAATATCCACGGAAGGAGACCAGAAGACGGTCAGCCTTTCATTAAGGAACTTCGACACACAGAAATTTGGGAGAAAGTGGGTCAGAAAGTTAGTTTGGAGAGCCAGTTTGATGAGTTAGTCGGGGAAGTTTGGATGGAGCGGTTGAAGGGGCCAGCCTTTAGGGGAGACGTAGCTGGTCGGGC
>NW_027157280.1:0-2326 GCF_002600585.1 Cystoisospora suis
CTCTGTACATGTCGTACGTGAGAAACAACGCTCTAATGATGTTGGCGTGAATAAGCAAATAATAGATACTGAACACACTTGTTCGGTACAACAAATGCGTAAGTGGATAAAGCGGAAACAGGTCAATTGTGTAATGGCTGTTAAAGTAGCTGTAGACGAACCCATCATTAATGCGCAATGTGTAAAAGCGTATACGCAAGCAGAGATCGAATTGCCCAGTGAAATCCTTAAGGGTAGAGGGATTGTGTTGGAAGAAAGGTTCCGAGTACTTCTAGATTCTTATGCGGATGTGTTCCGTGAAATTCCCCCAGGAGGAATCACTGAAAGGGTGCAGAAACACCATATTGGAACAATTCCGGGGTTAGTGCCTAACTACAGGCGTCAATTGTATCCTATGTCGGAAGAAAGATTGCGTAAATTAAAGGAATTGATTCAACCGTTGATTGAAAGGGGATTTATCGTACCACCAAACTCACCCATTGCGGCACCAGTGTTCTTCGTAGAGAAGAAGGGCACAGAGGACCTCCGACTAGTATTATCGCGAGTTGAACAAGATTACCATTAAAGATGATTATCCCAATCCACGTGTGCATGGCTTGATTGATCGGTTGGGAAAGGCCCAGTGGTTTTTAAAGTTAGATTTGACTTCAGGGTATTATCAAGTACAAGTGGCCGAACAAGACCAGTGGAAAACTAGGTTCCGTACAAGATATGGTACCTTCCAGTTCCGTGTGATGCCGTTTGGGTTAGCTCGAGCACCCTCAACTTTCCAGCGTGTGATGCAAAACACTTTCATGAAAGAGCTCGATGAATATGTGGTTGTGTATCTCGATGATGTCCTGGTGTATTCAAAAACAAAGGACTTACATTATGACCATCTCAGGGTAGTGGTACAAAGGGTGCGTCATGCAAGATTGCTTGTAGGATTATCCAAGTGTGAGCTAGTAACGCAGAAGGTTCAGTACTTGGGATTCGTTATTGAGCCCGGCGGAGTGGGCCCAGATCCGGGAAAGGTCCAAGCAGTCCAGCAGTGGCCTACGGAGCTACTTGATCGTAAGCAACTACGTGGTTTCCTTGGAATGGTGGGGTATTATCGTCGTTTGATACGTAATTTTAATAAATGGGCTCATCCATTGTATAAATTGTTGCGTGAAGAGAGTGATATGACGTGGTGGCCAGTGCATACCGAAGCAGTGCAACGATTAAAAGACGCCTTAGCAACAGTGACGTTATTGAAAATATATGATCCTGGTAAGGAATTAACAATTAAGACCGATGCATCGAAATATGCCATTGGAGCAGTGCTGGAACAAGAAGGACAGCCCAATTGCGTTTGAGTCAAAGAAGTTGGGAGAACGGGAACAGTTTATACCTGCGTATGAATCGGAACTACTCGCCATTGTTTACGCCTTGATGAAATGGAAACAACTAATAGGTACAAAGAAAGTAAGAATAGAGACCGATCATGCAACATTAGGAAGAATGTTAACGCAGAAAAGCGTGACGCCTAGATTAGGATATTGGTTGGATAAACCTGCAGATTTTGATATTGAAGTGGTGTACAAGCCGGGGAAGCAGAACGTAGTCGCGGATGCCTTGAGCAGGCGACCAGATTTTATTGGGGCTATTGAGCAAACAAAGAAGAAATGAGTTAAGTTAGTAACGGAAGAAGTTAGGTGGGCGGAACAATACACTAAATGCAAAGATTTCAGAGAAGTAGTAAAGGCCTGCAAGAGGCATCAAGAAGGGGAACAAGGCGAGAAGGGACTAACTTGGGAAGGGCGTGAATATAGATGGGAGAACCATTATTTATGGGTTTCTACGAAGCCGGGTTGGCGCATCTGCGTGCCTGGAAATGAATTACGTAAAGAAGTGTGTACGCATTTTCATGACCATATACTTACGGGGCATCCAGGGCTTGAGAGAACCCGAGCAGCCATTCGTCACATCTTTTGGTGGCCGGGGATGGAAAGTGATATAGAGGGCTTCGTGAAATCTTGTGTACAGTGTGCAAAGAGGAAAGCCTCTCATCTTCGTGCCGGGGGGTTGTTACAACCCCTAACTATCCCAGAAGCACCATGGGAAGAGATCGCCATGGATTTGATTGTAGGGCTACCTAAGACAAAAGAGGGATGGGACGCGATCCTGACTGTAGTGTGCAGGTTGACCAAGATGGCGCATTTCATCCCCACTCGACAGTGTGCATCAACTGAGGAGGTGGCAAAGTTATTAATGAGAGAGGTGGTTAGGTTACATGGGGTGCCAAGTGCTATCGTGAGTGATAGAGATACACGTTTCACCAGTGAAGTGTGGCGATCGATGTGTA
>NW_027157280.1:2434-2772 GCF_002600585.1 Cystoisospora suis
AAATGGGCAGATTTGCTTCCTTTACTCGAGTTTGCATATGATAGTTCAGTGCATACGAGTACGAAGGCTACTCCCTTCGAACTACTCTATGAATTTACGCCCAGCAAGCCCATTTGCAAGAAGTTTGCTATTCCCAATGCACGTGGCGAGGCATTGTTCCCTTGGAAAGCTCATGTTCAGGTGCAGCGTGCGAAACGGGAGTTACAACAGGCGCAGGATTACCAAAAGCGATACGCGGATCGCAAACGACGCGAGGTTAATTCAAGCCCAGAGAACAAGTCTGGCTCAGTACAGCCAATATCACCTTGGATGGAAAGTCAAAGGCCCTCAAGCCCAAG
>NW_027157280.1:2808-3347 GCF_002600585.1 Cystoisospora suis
TCATTGGACCCTTTAGGATAACAAAGATGTGTGGACCCAATGCAGCCAAGCTGGATCTCCCAAAGTCAATGTTGATACACCCCGTTTTCCATGTTTCCCTGCTTGCGCATGTGACTGCGGAAGCGCCAGAGTTTAGGAGACCTAAACCCCCCCCCCTAAAGCAAGAAGCAGTACGAGACCAGGAGCACACAATCGAAGGCATCTTAGACCACCAAGAGAAGGAGAGTCAACGTACATTTCTAGTCAAGTGGACTGACGGATCTACATCCTGGGAACCGGAAGAAGACCTGCAGGGAGCAATGGAGACACTTCAACGGTACTTGCGAAGAACCGCAACTTTCCACTCGGGGAAAGGGGGAAGGAGAGTGTGAGGAACGAACCTCACGACTCGTAAGGTTCTTTTTGAAAGAGGGAAGGGGTGTCAGAGGTGATGCCTCTGTCCAGGAAGAAAGGGCTACTAGGGCAGCCTAAGGAAGACGACAGAGCCAGAATACTGGGAGAGCTCGTACAGAAGTAAGAAGGACCAGGATCAAGAAGTT
>NW_027157281.1:0-235 GCF_002600585.1 Cystoisospora suis
TAGATAGATAGATAGAAATAGGAGGAAAGTGTGGGTTGTTCTCGATTCAACAAGATGGATCAGAGGCTTCGCACTTCTTCTCATTTTCGTCAATCTCTTTCTTATCTCTACAAGACGAAGAAGACAAAGGGTGTGTTGGCCAGCTATTGCTTTGTTTTAATGTGATTTCTCATGTGGTGTATATACACCTCTCATGCTTCTCATGGCTCACGTCTTCGTCTTCTTTTCTCTCTCC
>NW_027157281.1:328-2155 GCF_002600585.1 Cystoisospora suis
TGACCTATATATATATATGTATATATGTGTAGAATAGCGTTCAGATCTTCTTTTCTCTCCTTGTTCTCTTTGTATGCGTCTATCTTCAGTGTATCTCTTTCTTACCGGTCTATCTATGTCACTGACCTCATCTATGTATGCATCTTTACCTATCTCTCTACGTCGTACATATATACATATATCTATCTATCTATATCTATATAGATATATACAGATGGCTGGAGTGAGAGAGAGAGAGAACAGTCCGAAAGAGGAAGGGGAGGAGGGGAGACAAAAGAAACGAGAGAATGTATGTGTATGTATTAATATCTATATGTGTGTATCTATGTATATGCATGTATGTATATGCATGTCTGTATATCGATGTGTGGAGGGTTTGCCTTTTTGACTTGAATGATCCTAGAAAGAGAAGGGGCGTCCCACAAGGGGGGTAGTTCCTCTTCATCTCTAAGGCAATTGACATCTCCATTGATCTTCCTTCCTCCCTGCCTTTCGCTCGCTTTTCCTTTCTCTTCTTTCTCTTCTTTCGTCTCTCCTCTTTTCTTGTCTTTCTATCTTTCTTTCTCTCTTTCTTTTCTTTTCTTGTAGGGGGCGGAGGCAGTGATGATTCCTCGCCTGCAGCCGAAGGGTTCTCATTGGCTACAAGAAGAGTGCGACAACTTCGCACGTCAAGGTCTTCGTACAATTGTCTTAGCGCAGAAAGAGTTAACGGAGGTGCAATACCAGATCTTCTCTTCTCGATATGCTGGAGCTAGAGCGGCTATGACGGATCGCCATGCCAAATGTCGAAGAGAAATCGAAGCCCTTGAAGAAGATCTTAAACTTATCGGCCTCACAGGCGTAGAAGACAAGCTACAGAATGTAACTAAGACACATACATTTACATGCATATAGATATACATACACACCTATATCCTTCTATCTACGTTCTCTCTCTCTCTCTCTATATATATATATATATATGTGTAGAAAGAGAGAGAGAGAGGAGTGGTATGTACGAATATGTATATGGATGAAGTTATACTTATGTATGTACGTATGAATGTGTATGAGTATACATGTATACGTATGTATGTGTGTGGAGTTTTATGTATGAATTTATCTGTCGTATGTAAGGGTCTAGAGTGTAGTAAAGAGAGGCGTCAGAAGGTTTATGTTGCTGTGTGGGAGGTAGAGGGGGGGAAGAGGTCTAATGAAAGAGACAGAGACAGAGACAGAGAGAGACGGAGGTGAGTGTATACAGGCATTCATGCACAGCTTTCTTCTCTTATCACTCGACTAATTTGTGCATGTGTCAGTATGCCTGTCTCTATCTAGATATCTCGTTTCTCCGTCATTCACTAACGTTCTCTTTCTATTCCTTTCATCTCTTCCTAGACAAGAAAGAAAGAGAGAACAAAGGAAAGCAAGAGAAGAAACTTCACTCTCTGTCTCTCTCTCTTTCATCTCTTCTTCTTTCTTCTTATTCTCCCCTCCCCACCTACTTCACTCTTTCTCTTTCCTTTCTTCTTTCTCTCTTTCTTTCTGTCTTATCTGTGTATGTCTGTCTTATCTGTGTGTATTGTATTGTATGTGTTCTCTTTTGATCGCAGGAGGTCCCGTCAACGTTGGAGTCTCTTCGTCATGCAGGCGTGAAGGTTTGGATGTTGACGGGAGACAAAATCGAGACAGCGACGTGTGTGGCTGTCTCCGCAGGTCTTAAAGCTCGGCAGCATTCTCTCACTGTCTTAGCTAGCCAAGATCTACACACACCCTCTCAGGTACAAATTGACTACTCAAACAAACCCCTCAATTAATTCTATATATGCCGTATCTATACATCCTGCC
>NW_027157282.1:0-1185 GCF_002600585.1 Cystoisospora suis
TCTGAACTATTCTAAGCTGTTGCTACAGTATGCTGCGTCAGAGCGCGCAGTCCTCTGACATAGACCCCCACATTTATAACACTTGCAAGCATTTCGACTCGGATACGCTCCCCTATCTCCTTTCATTCCCCCACTACGAACCTGGTACGTTTCTCGTCTCACTATACCCCCTGGGGTGTCCTGGTATTGCATGGTTTCCCTCCCAAAACTGGTTCTTCCCCTGAACCTTGGCTCATTATCACGCGGGGGGCCCACAAAATTGGGCGGTTCGCGCCCCCCGTATCCTGATATCCTACCACGCTCATACCCCCCTACGGTTACCCACGTCGATAATCTGGAGCCGGGAGGGTCCCTGTTGGCTGCCTGCACATCAGCGTACATATACACAGCCATACGTATCGCATCCGACAATGTAAACGGTTGACTCATCTGCACGAATCGTCTAATCGACGGATGTAGTCCCCCCACAAAGATCTGTAGGATTTCACCTTCCAATAAATTAGAACAATCAGCCCATGCTTCATTGAAACGATCGATGTAGTGACGAATATTAGATTCTGCTTTTCATTTCTTAGTCTCAATAAGGCCTCCGAGGCGCTATATGGGGAATTATGTCCCATCAGGTGCACCTTAAGGTTCGCCCAGGAAGTAGGACGTTTGGATCTAGGAAGTGCTAACGTGTACCACCTAGTTGCTTTGGGGTCAAGAAACGTTACCGCTACTAACAATTTTTCCTCTTCTGTTAACCCTAATCCTTCCATGGAGAGTTTTATCTGTGCTATCCACGCAGCTGGCTGCTCGCCTGTTAACAGGAGAGGGGGCCTAGATGCGGCCAACATTCTTGCATTCCTGTTCTGAAAATCCATGTGCGCTGCCGCACGCAAGTTTCCAATTGCCGGGCTCTCTCTGCCGAGAGCAAACTCCATGTTCGTGACGTCCTGCAATCCTGCAATGGTGTTGGTCCTGCTGGAGCTCTCGGGCTCCTTCTTGATCCTTCGCTCCATATCTGCCGTCGTCCACGAAGTATCGGTGTTCGTCAGCAAGGATTGTAAAGGCGGTTCCGTAGTCCTTATGGGTGAGACGGGATCGCAGGAGGCTGCTACCTGGTTATCGATGCTTGCTGTGCCTCTTTGTAATGATTCTTGGTGTCCCGAGACCACGCGAAGGCGGCTTCGACGTCCCGAA
>NW_027157283.1:0-216 GCF_002600585.1 Cystoisospora suis
CTCCGACGGGTCGAGTGAGAACGAATGGGCAGCTGACATGAGCAACGGTGAATGTGTAAGGGGAAGGAAGGAGGACGGTTGTCTGAACGCTGAAAGACAGGATGATGTTAGGTCAGGGAAGGATTTTCCTTTCCGACCGTTAAAAGAGGGAACTAGTGACTTCGACCGACGGAGTGAAGAGCGGTCGATATGGAGTCAGTCGGGAAATCGACTCCT
>NW_027157284.1:0-12838 GCF_002600585.1 Cystoisospora suis
TAATCTATCTATCTTTAATCTATCTATCTATCTATTCATCTATCTTTAATCTATCTCTATCTATCTTTAATCTATCTTTGATCTATCTTTAATTTATCTATCTTTGATCTATCTATCTATCTTTAATGTATCTATGTATGTATCAAGGAGAGAAAGAAGAAAGAGAAAGAGCTGCGAAGAAATCTTTTCAAGAGAGAAACGTTCAAGGGAGACTTACAGGTTTGGCTAATCGTAGGAAAGGAAAGTCATAGTAAACAAGAGGAGAATCGAGATAAGCTAAGAAATCTCTCTCAGCACTAAAAGCTTCGATACTCGTCAACTTCGAATGCGATGGAGAGGCTCTTCCTCCTACGCCTTGTGGAATGGTCCCTTGACTATCTTTCCGTCGGTAGAAAGTTCTACTTGAATCTATCATCATAGTAGAAGAAGAAGAAGGGTGTCGTCCCTCTTGCTGTGCATGCGAAGAAGAGAGACGGGACGGCGAATCGGTTGAGTAAGAAAACAGAAGAGGAGAAGAAGAAGAAGAATCCTTCTGAGAAGGTGAGGAGGAAGCATAAGGAGGGGTCACTTTGATAGAAATGGAAGTCTTCTTAGAGGCTGTGTTGAAAACTTGGACGCCAGTAAAATACTCCCACTGAGAAACAAAGAAAGAAAGAAAAAGAAAAAAAGACAGAAAGGAAGAAAGAAAAGGAGAGGGACAAAGAAAGAAAGAATAAGAAAGGAGGAATAAGAAGAAAGAGGAAACGAAGAGCTAGGAAAGAGAAAAGATAGAAATAAACAAGAGAGGAGAGAAAAAAAGACAGATGGATAATCATCCTGATTTAATGGAATCTCTTTCAGGTGTATGTAGACCTCAAAGTAGACAAGGACAGAAAACTCACGAAGACGAAACTTGACTCTTCGAGAACTATGTCTAATCCAAACAAACTACTTCTTTTTCTTCTTGTTTGTCTTCTCCTTCTATTGCAGAAACGGAGGGTGTCTCATCTTCTCTCAAGTAACGTCATTTCTTCAGAACCGTTTTGTCTCAAATAAATCTTAACTTCTCCTCTTCATCAAAGAGAGAGAGAGAGAGAGTGGGAAAGGCGTGAGAAGAACACTATCGTTGCGAGACAGTGAACTGTCTCTCTTCTCTGGATTCTCTCCTATCACCTATAGAAAAGTTTACACAAGAATCTCTCTGTCTATTCTCTCTCCCTCTCTTTATGAATGGACGTAGGGATGTGCGAAGACTAAATAATGCTCGATTCGATGGTGCCGTCGTGATTTGTATCTAGACCTGCGCCGACTAAAACGGTAGTCACTCGGCACTACTACTCCTACTACTCCTTCTACAATGTATGGAGAGAAAGAAACGTTCTCTTCTCTTCTGTTCCTTGGCCTTTTCTATTCTTCTTGTATTGTACCTCAGGATCGTCTTTTCCCTTCTACTGAAAGCAGAGAACAGTCTTTCTTCTTAGATCTATCCACCTATCTATCTGGAATCTATCTATCTCTTTAACTCTTTTTTCTCCTTCTCGCTTCATGACTACCTGGCAAGAAGAGCAAGAGAAGTCGTTCTCTTTCCCTCTATCAAATGGACCTCCTGCTAGCTTCATAACTATCTTGAGTCTTCTTCTCTCTCGACCTTTTCAAGGCGACTACTCATGCCTCTCAAGACCACACAGGAACGAAAACTAGAGAGGTGTATGTACACCCTCTTCTTTCTCTCTCTTCTTCTTCCGTTCCTACTCGTACAGTCTTTTTCTTCTCTTCCAACTTTTCTTCTTGTTCTTCTTACCGTGAATTTGACTCGATCAAAAGTAGGGAATTCATCTAGCCTCTTTACCGTTCCTTCCAGCACAAAGTTCGGGAAAGCATGATCTTCTCCCACATTCTCACTCCCTCTGCATGCATCTATTTCTTCTAAATCGAAGATGCCCGATGATCCTCTTTCTTCTTCTTCTTCTTCTCTTTCTCTCTCTCTCTCCATACCTCCTCTTTGTCGATACCCCCTGCCGCTATCTCTGTTGCTCGTACACATAGAGAGAGACCTTCCTAGATTCTCATGATGTATCTTCTCTCTTTCCCTATTCTTCTTCTCCTCCTCCTCATCTGCGCGTCTCTCCTTCTCATTAAGACGCCGTAGAGACCTTAGCCGTCGTTGTACAACGACAGGAGGTAAGACTTCGATAACTTCTTCATGAACGAAAGAATGAAGAAGATCAGGAAAAGCTGACGGGAGAGAGGATACAGTCTTCCGACTTCTATCGACCATCCTCGTGTTGGTACCCGGATATAAGCCGAGGCGGCTTGAAGTCGGGGAGCGTGTTTCTCCTCCCTTCTGCTGACGAATCGAGCTTTCTTGACCCTGATCCGGAGGGAAATAAAGAAAACTTCGACGACGGAGAGAATCGAGGTCTTCTTCTTCTTCTCTTGTTGGAGCTGCCGTGAAGAGATGGCCTAGAGAAGATGAAGATCTAGCTAGACTTCTAAGAAACTTGATGTGGCGCTGTGGATCGCGATAAAGGAGGACAACTTTCCCTCGAGTATTTCGCTGAATCTCTTCTTTGGTTAATCGAGAGAAAAGAGGCTCTGCTGCACGGATGAGAAGATTCTCATCGATGAAAGGAAGGAGAGCTACGCCACCCCAGGACACCTGACATGAGAGAATAGATGCCACAGCGAATACCACAATAAGAACGTTTGACTAGTAGGAGCTCTATATGGGATTATATATGCGGTATATGCTCAAGATATATTCAAACAGATATATACAGACCTTTACGCATGGAGACACTTTACAGACATACATGTCGGTAGTAATACACCTAGACGTAGACACAAACTATCCTATATAAGACGAAGACCAAGTGCGGTTCTCAGCTCATAATGATGAAGAAGGAGTGAACGTATACTATATACATATATATATACATATATATATATATATGTATACATATGCATACATAGGTGCCGTCTTTGGAGCTCTCTGCCTTGCCTCCCACGGTGAGAGATAGGAGAAGAAAAGTTTCCGAGATACAACAGACATAGATAGAGTGGACTATAAAGAGGTATGGATAGACACATATATACACATAGAGATACGTATATACATGTGAATGCCTTCATGTGTAGGACAACACGAGAGACACGATGCGTCCTGAACCTCTTGAAAACTCCAAACCGTATTCTCCAGACTTCTATCAATCTATCAATTTACCTACCTTTCTTTCTGCCTGTCTAACTATCTATCTATCTCTAATGTATCTATCTAACTATCGTTATCTATCTATCTATCTATCCATCTGCCTGTCGTTAATCTGTCTGTCTACCTGTCTACCGTGAATCTATCTATCTATCTATCTCTCTTACTCAGTCTATCTATTCTCCACTCTGTCTTACCTATATGTCTACACCTCTCCGGCTCTCTATGCTTGTTGATATGTATCTACCTGCCTATCCCTCCATACAGACATGCGCACGGTCACGCTGAAAGAAGTCCCTCGTTCTGTCTCTTTCACCGAGAAACAAAAGACGGAAGAACGCGTGGAGATACACCGGAGCTAATGTGAAGAATACGTATAGACATAGACATCTCCCGAAGACAGAGAAAGATACATGTAGGGTGAACGAATGTCGATCTATTTATCTATCTTTAATCTATCTACCCACCTATCCATCTTTAATCTAGCTATCTATCCTTGATCTATCTATCCACCTTGGATCTATCTCTATCCCCCTATCCCTTTTTTCTTAGTCTATCTCTTCATATACCTTGCAACCTTCCATATCGACTTCGAAGTCGTCCGGGAAGAATGCAGCAAGCTCAGGAGGAGGGACTGCTACAAGACGATGCAAACACCTAGGCAGTAGAGCCGCGCTCCTAGAGAAGAGAAAGAAAGAAAGAAAGAAAGAAGATGAGACATCATCCTTGTCAAACAGGCACGTGAATGCGAATCTCCACACTGAACTCCCCAGACTCCTCTATATACAGATATCCCCATGTAGGTTGAAGTATTTACGCGTCTCAAAGAAGAAACCTGCTAGGCCTCTTTACCCTCTCTCCGAGCGCGCCGGGGAGCAAGTCTGTCCGTCTGTCTATCTGTCGGCATGTTGGTCTTGAAGACAGATAAATAGAGTGAAGATGAATGGATAAATAGATCGAAAGTCTGAGAATAGGAAGTGTGTGGTGTATATACAGCAGCAGCATTCGCATCCTGTCACTGGGGTGACAAGAAGACCACGGGGATAATGAGAAGGGGAGAGAGGTCATGAAAAGAAGAGACCAACAAATACAACGAAGTCATACAGAAGGAAGAGGAGAAGGTGTATGTACACTTGAAACTTCCAAGGAGAGAGACGTTCTGTAGACTCAGACATGCATAGAGAAGATCCATCCAGACATCTCGATTCATCTAGATGTCTGGATGGACCACACATGTCGGAATAGAAGAGATAGACTGATATGTGAAGAGAGAGCAAGAGACAGATAGACGCAAGAAACCAAGATGATCTATGCATCCATGCAAACACACCTATCTAGTGCATAGCGCAGATCTACAGAAGCATATATATATATATATATATATACGTGCCCTCCGTACGCGAGAGCTCGACAGTGCTACTGCCTCGTCCGTGTTCTTCTCTCAAGATTACTTAAGGCCTCTTTTTCACACACCTTAACGAGAAGCCACTTATGAAAGGGCGCCGCTACAGCGTGAGAAAAGAAGGCCGAGAAAGAGAGAACGAGATGCGACCCAACGAGTGGAATTAGCAGAGACATCTCTTGATAGATCTACCTATCTAAGCCTATCTCCTCTAGACATCTAGATATCTACGCACATACACTCGATCTTGAATCCCGTCATAGGCCTCCCCATGAAGAGAGAAGAATCCCGTGTGTATAAAACACGATCGAGGCCGTTGTCATGATGTGTAGGCGGAGTGGTATTTCATTCTGAAAGCAACTCCTTCTTATCGCACTTCACCCGGAGGAAGCGAAATGCCTGTCTTTTTAGGAAGAGGGATAAGGTGAGGAATTTGACGGCACCTGCATTCTCTCAACCCCCTACAGTCAAAGATTCTACAAGGATTCGATACATCTCTTTACTGCCGTATTCTAGTCAAGCCTAGCTTCTTCTGCACATTGTTGCAAGAAAGAAAGAAGGTGGAGAAGCAACGAGACACCAGAAAAGACAGAAGACATGTCTATCCTTCTCCTATATGTCTTCGCTCATGGAAGAGAGAAAGAAAGGAAGAGTGCGTGAGAAAGAAAGAATTTACCTTGGCGGTAGAATGGATAGAAGTTGAAGGAAAGGAGAGAAAGGTTTGCTAGGAGGAAAGGAGATTCTTTTCTTTCTTAAGTCGCTGAGAGTTTCTACATCTTCCGTAAAGAAAGAGCACTGAAGGACGTCAATGAGGAAAGGCGAGTAGTGATAGGGATAGTACCACTCCCAGCCACTATGACACGGCCCTCGATAATAGTAATACAACACCTAACAAGCAAGAAAGAGACAAGAAAGAAAGCAAGAGATAAGAAAGAGAAAAAGAAAGAAGGAGAAACGGAAGAAAGAGAGAGACGAGAAAGCTACGAAAGAGGGGAAAAGAAAGAGAAAGAGGAAGAGGAAGAAAAGACGAAGAGAGAGAGGATCGAGACAGGAGGAAGATCTAGAGAGAGAGAGAGAGATGAGGACCCGTGTGTGGCATGCATAACAGGGAGTGAAAAGAGAAGAAAAGATGAAGCACTCCCCCCCTAAATGAGACTGCCGTTTCTTTGACAAGAAGACTTTACCAGGCATGCCCCATAATATAAGAAGCAACGCTAAAAGGGAAAACGAGAGAATCGACTACTCTCCGTCTCCGCTGACTCGAGAATTTTATACAAGACGCCGGAGCAAATCAAACAGAAGAAAGAAAGAGTGAGAAAGAGAGAGTGAGAAAGAAAGAAAGAAAGGGGTGTGCCGTACGTACCCATTGTAAGCCTTCAAGATATTTTCTGGCGAGTCGATCAAGCTCTTGACTGCCGTCTTGAGTATTAGGGTTAATCTTCATCTTTGTATAATAGAACGTATATCGATATCTCTGACACGAATCTAAATTCTCATCGATCGCCTCCATATATGCCTCTCTCTAAAGAAAAGAAAGACAGAAGAGTAGATACAAGGAAATGGAGGTAAAAGAGAGAAAGGAGGAGATATGCTTATAACACGGGAAGAGGAAGAAGAAGAAGAAAGACAGGCGCCTTTCTTCTGTCCTCTTCTTCCTAGGTTCTCGCGGGTTCTTTCACAGAAGGAGAGAGAAAGCATTCTCTTCTTCCTCTCACATTTGTGCAGGCAATGGATAGATCGATCTTTCTTTCGTTTCTGATGGTCTTACGACAGTACATATACACAGCGTAAGAAGAGGATGCTTACAGAGACACAACGAGAAGCAACCAGGTGTACATACACTTGAAACTGTCATATCAAAGAGGGTCAGTATTATCCCAAGCTGTAGATTGATCCATCTCCTATCTGCACGACTTCTCTATTCATATCTCAGAGTCCAATAGGAGCCAATCACGCACGTCTGAAGCGAAGAACTTAGCTAAAGCTTTATACAGACGACATTTCACTCTCCTTCGAAATCCTCTCTTCCCACGTCTTCAGATCCTCCTATCTCATGCTTGACAGAGAGAGAATGCGTTGTATATACTCACGTGTAAAGACACATACATACATACATCTCCATACATACATACATACATTCATACAAATTCATACATATTCAGACATATACATACATACATATATCTCCATACATACATACATACCCATACATACGTATACATACATACATACATACAGATGATATACACACGGTCTCTTAGAAGCGCGAAGTGAGAGAGTTTTCCTACTCCTCCTCCTCCCCCTCCTAGTCCTACTACTACTACTGCTACCAGTTGTTCTTTCTTCTCCTCCTCTTCTCCTTTCCTCCTTTGAGATTCTTCTGTTTCTTCTTCGACTTTTTCTTTTTCTTTTCTCGAACTTACATGTGAACTTTGTTTGGATTGCAGCCAATCCGAATCACCTGCTAGGTCTTCAAGGAGTTCCACTTCGACGGTGTCAACGAAGAGACTTAAGAAGAGAAAGAAATTACAGAAGTCGATACGACCGCAATCGAAAGACAGCCATGGCCCTCTTGGGCTAGCTGCGTTGTCTGCTAAAGTATAGTAATTCTACGAAGAAGCGAAACAAGAAAAGGAAAGTATACAAGCAGATGAGGAAATACAGAAAGAGAAGAAGAGAAAAAAGAAGAAGAGACAAACAGAGCAAGAAGAAAGAAGAAAGGAAGAAGAAAAGCCCAAGAAAGGAAGAAGAGAGATGGGGGAAAAGAGAGGACAACAAGAAGAAGAAGCGTGTTGTAAGCTGAAAGGGTAGACATAGCTAGATCGATGAGTCGATTGCCGTAGGGAATTCGATGAGAGAAAGTGTTTCGGAGATTAGAGAAGAACAGAAGATTTCTATTGAGAGAACGAGATGAAAAGAATGGCTTCTCTCTGTAGATCAGGGGAAAAGAAAGCTCTCTTTCGATGTTTGATCTGGAGAATCCATGTGACTATGAAGCTACTGACGGAGGTATCAGAGACGTTAAGCCAGAGAGACTCCTGTTGCCCTGTAGAAAGAAGGTGGGAGCAGACACCTTCGTAGCATAACACGAAGCCGATCATGCGACACACGAAAGACAGAGAGAGGTAGAGAACAAGGAAGGAAGTAGATCTCTATGCCGAGCCTTCTTCTTTTTCTCTTCTTCTATGAATACACAATCACAGCCCTTATAGATCTAGATGTATGTAGACACGTAGGTTGGGGACACGTTACAGAGATGAGGGTGTCGAGAAGTTTTGCATAAAGAGGTATCGATGTATGGAGACGTGGGTAGATCATTGTAGACAGGTAAAGAAGGAAGACAGCAGGTGGTCACTAATGCAATAGAAGAAGAAGAGCTAGGAAAGAACATCTCTTTCTTCATCCCTTCCTTTCATGAGAAGGAGAATGAAGAGATGAGAAAGATCGCCTTCGATGCGTCTTAGACAACGCGAGGAAAGACCCCCAGCACCTAGGCTCTCCCCTCCCTCCTCTCACTCGCAAACACAAGGCAAATCTACACTGTGTATACCATGCATATCAATATAGATACGTATAAACATATAGATATATATAGATAGATATATACATGTCTGTATGTATATCTTTAACTAGATACATAGATATGAGCGTGTACATGCACACGTAGATAACCGTACGAGCTCTACATCAATCAGAGCTTTCTAAATGTCTCACGCGTACACAGAATAAAAAGGGAGTAGTACCCCGCCCATCTGAGGTGTACATACACCACAGACAGCTGGGGGAACACTGGAAATGAAGATGATGGTGATGATACGAAGACAAATGTGACATAAAATCGCTTTCTCTCCTTTCTGTCCTCTTCTTTCTTTCTTTCTTTCTTAACAAGAGCTTACTCTTAGGTATTGTTTATAGCAGTTCATGAGGGCATTTAGACCTCCATCTGCAATATCTGTAGCTTTAGGATGAGGTAGAAAGTCGTTGCCAACCATAAAGCAGAAGAGAACGAAGTCATCGATCATTCTCTCTCTCTCTCGTGGATATAACAAAGAAGGCTTCCACTCATACGGACAGCTATCACTATCTGAACCGCATATACTCTTCCTATAAAGATTAACACTACTATTTGGATCTTCTTTTCCCTCTCTTCCTGTAGCAAGATGCCTTCTCTCTTCATCACCATTCTGCAGAGCAGAAGAGAATTCTTCTTCTTCTTCTCCACTTTTTACTTCTTTTCTTCCCCCTCCTCCTCCTCCTCCTCCTTGAGTCCTACTACTCCTAGTAGTAGTACTAGTACTGCTAGTACTATTGCCATTCATGACTTGCTGGACATTAGAAGGATGAAATCTCCCTCCCGGCCCACTTGGCGAGTGTGAAGATGAAGAAGGAGAAGAAGAAGAGAGAAGTCGACGAGCAGAAGGAGGGGGAGAAGGACAAGGAAATTCCATGAAGAGATATTCTCGTAACAGAGAGATATGCAGAAGCTGAAGGTTCTCTCCTTTCGTTAACAACTACAAAGAGACCAAGAAAGAGACGAAGACGAAGAAGAAGAAAAGAAATCAAAGAAGAAGAAAGGAAACTCAGAGAAACAACGGGAGAGGAGTATCTTTCTCTCCAAAGAGAGGTATAGACATAGACTCATGATGATTAAGATGAACAGAAGCAAAGGAGGGAGAAAAAGAATGAAAGTTAAGAAACAAACTTAAGCATCAAACACTAGATAGATCGTACTCCTCCTCCTACTACGACTACTATTGATATGAGTACTCTGACGACGACTAAGAGTAGACGTGATAGAAGGAGGTCGTTAGTGATGGGTCTAGGGTCAAACCCTAAGGGTGAGAGGTGTATTTGGAGTATTGCCATAGAATGAAGCACCTTCGTAGTCTTATTATTCTTATTGTCGCTCTTCTTCTCCTTCTATTATTCTTATTCTCAGACACGTGAGATGTCTATACCAACTACTCTCATGACAAATGCACTGATTAGATCGCTAGTATATCATACTACTAGTAGTAGTAGTAGCAGTGATAGAAGGAATAGCAGTAGTAGTAGTAGTATGGGGATGAGCCTACAGAAGTTGTATGGGTAGATAATGCATAACGACGACGACGACGATGACTTTGTAGAGATGTACTGAGTCCGAGGTGTATGTACACTCTCACTTTGTTGGAAAAAAAAGAAAAGAGATGCTGTTGATGAAGATGGTAATGGCAGAAGAGGCGAATGAAAAAAGGATGAAGACACCCCCAGGATTCAGGTGTATATACACAAGACCAAGGACATGTTGCTGGATGACTTTCTCCTAGCCTGTTGAGGAGCAGAAAGAAGATGTAGGAGAAGAATGAAGCAGATGAAAAAGAAAAGAAACGAGAGAAGAAGAGTGAAGAACTTACACAGTCTTCTGGACGACGGCTGACAGATCTGCCAAAGAAAACTTCTTCTCGTAGCAGACAAAAATGAGGCTCATGAGAAGCTAAAGCTGGAAAGAAAAAAGACCAAAGAAAAAACATAGAAATACATATATATATAGATAGATAGATCAAAGATAGATAGAGATAGATTGAAGACAGATGAATAGATAGATAGATAGATAGATCAAAGACAGATAGAGAGATCGAAGATAGAAAGAATAGATAGATTAAAGAGAGACAGACAGATAGAAAGATAGATTGATAGATAAAGATAGATAGATAGATAAAGGATAGATAGATACATAGATAGATAGATAGCAAACGATAGGCGGGAGCACGACACATAGAGAGCATATGTGCAGACATACACAACCTCAGTATATAAAAGTAGCTATCGACGTGATATATGTCTACATAGGGGAGACTAGCCACATATCTATAGCAGAAGTGAAGGATGAATCTTATGATGATAGGCTGGAGCTATATATCCTTCATTAGCCGTAGCTTCACCCTGCAGTAGGAAATTTCAGAAGAACTTTATCTATATCAGAAAGAGGATAGATACATCATTCTTGACAGACTAAATCCTTCACTCCTGACTACAAAGAAAGAAAAGAAGAAAGATGTCTTCTCTGGATGAAAAGACGGACGAAGAAGAGAAAGAAGAAGATAGGAGATGGATGAGCTCCCCCCCCCCCTTCTTTTGGCGTAACCAAAGAAGAAGATGATAGGAGACGAACTCTTCTTTTCAAATCAAACCCGTAGGAGATAGAAGGAGAGAGTAAACTAATGAAGAAGAAAGAAGAATAGGATAGAGATAGATCTAGCCAGGCATGGTGGATCAAAGAAGGTAGACTTACCTAGCATAATAAGGTCGGCATCTAATCCATATAAGCAATGTCGAGTATTTCTATCTGTCTTTGGATCTGTCTTGGAACACCGGAGAAAGTTCATTATCTTATGCTCCCCTTCACCTACATGACAACAGAAAGAAAGAGAAAGAGAGAAAGAGAAAGAAAAGTCACGACGAAGAGATAAGAGATATTGGAGAGTGCTTTTCTTCTTCTTCTTTTTCTCTTGATCCTCCTCTTATTCTTCCTTGGCCCAGTTCCTCCTCCTTCTCAACAGCCTGTCTCCATTGTAGGCCATCTTTCATCAGGTGTATATACACCGTTTGATGGGAAACGACGGAGACGTGCAAGGACTCCTGACTGACTCCCCCTTCATAGACATACATGAAATGCATGACGAGGAGACTCATTCCAAACAAGACTGTTTCTACTCATATAGACATACATATGTACAGGTATTCCATTACATAAGAGAGAGGGCCTTCTTCAGCGGAAAACATCAGATCTGTTGCGTTTGAAAGTCTATAGATTTCTATCTATGTTCGTTGTCAGCGAGGATACAGAGAAGACATAGACATATATATATATATATATATATTTACATATATATATATATATGTGCATAGAGAGAGAGATGCTGCTATGTATAGAATGCACCAGTGTACGGGAAATGTCTCCTGTTGGCATGAATGTATGGGAACATTCGTTCGATTCTGCGATGGAGAGGCATGTCCGCCTACAGAGACCAGAAGATCTTACTATACACACCGTTGCGTGTATAGACACCGTCAGGTGTCTATACACCTGAAAGGAAGCAAATCTATGAAACATTTCGAATCTAATGTGTGTATTATCATGTACATGTCATTTGAAAAAGCCTGTATATATCTATCTTCTTAGAGCTCGATGGAGCATACATACTCCATCTGGAAGGTAGGCACAACTCTATACCTATAGAACGTATACATGGATATGCCATATATATCCGTACAGTACATACGTAGGTATACGTGTTCCATGGATATACTTGGAATGAATATACCCCGACAGAGATCCCTCTCGATCCCATTACTATCCATTCATGTTTACAGAGGTGTACATACACCTGAATCTCTACAGCGACGAGAATGATGACGTATCCCTGGCATCCTACCTGGGACATCAGGACCAGAGAGAATGACTTTGAGATCTTTCCATCTCGAATCTTCATTCAACTTCTTCTCGCAGAAAAACCTCAAATGTTTGAAGAACTTTGCCATAAACTCAGTCCCTGGAGAGATACAATTCGAATCGAAAAGTCCTTTCTTCTTCTTATTTGCCTTTCCTCCTCCTTGGAAAGCAACCCCGGCTTGGCGCTGTAGGTGTTGCTTTGCGATTTCGTAGGCTTCTTTCTTCTCTGCTGCCTCAGCCGCATCTTTCGCAGCTCTGTACCGACGTGTTCTCTGAGAAAAAGATGAGCGGAATGGTCTTAACAACGACAGAAAAGATGCTGCTTTCTCTCCGAGGTTGAAGATTTTGGTCTGACTATCTCATCACAGTAGGCATACCTATCACGAACTTCATATATACACGTGTGTAGGTATCGGTACCTACGTCTGTCTCTCTCTATGCCTACGTGCATACATATACCTATGAAGAGGTATGGGTACGTGTGCCTCCCTCTCTGCATATACAGTACATATATATATATATATATGTATATGGTTAAATGATAGGGTGAGAGAAGAGAGTAAGGTGACTAAATATGATAGAGTTTGTGTGCTTCAATGAGGCGAATATGAACAGAGCTTTCACGATCTCTGACTATCTCAAAACGGGAAGAGACCGCCTCAATCCCGAGGAGACCTGCCGTAGTAGTTACGATAGGGTAGGAAGGTCGATGACTCTACTCATACAGATACACATAGTTCTAGACGACCAGAGAGACGCGACGGTACAGATAGATAGATAAAGATAGATACATTGAAGATAGATAGATTAAAGA
>NW_027157284.1:12892-13189 GCF_002600585.1 Cystoisospora suis
GTAGATAGATAGATAGGTGTGTGGAGTGGATGTGTTGACCTGTTGATTCATTTTAGCTCTTGGGGCGACACCGTCAGCAGCGAGGACGAGGAGTTTCTTGGGATTGATCGTGGAGATGATCGAATCGAGCGCCGCAAAGACGCTCACCCACATGGCCTCCTCTTCATCATGCAAACATCCACCTACACACATCCCGATGAAGGATACAAAGCAACCGACATGCATGCACATGTGTATATCCAACATAGATCTATCTCTACATCTCTATAGAGTGAGAGACAGTCGAGAGGAGGAGGA
>NW_027157284.1:13245-23682 GCF_002600585.1 Cystoisospora suis
AAGAGGAAGAAGATGCAAGAAAAGAGAGATGGTGCCATGACAAGAGAGAAGAGGCGAATGAGAGATGGGGAAAGAGACGGTGGAAGTGGGACGCATTCGTAGAACTTTTGAAGGAAAACTCTCATTCTCTCGGGAGGTTCAGATGCCTATCTTCTAAGTGAAAAAGAGCACATGCCGGATCAGCCGTTCCTTTTCATGAGAAGATAGAAGATACATATCTACAGGAATATGGAGGAATGTGTTTCATTAAGATGTTCTTCTGGATCCAAAAGTTCTTTTCGCTTGATCTCGTTCTTCTCTTCCCTTTCTCCTTGGAGGCAGTCATCACTCGTTCCATCGGCAAGAAAATAGACAACTTCCTCTCCAAATAAAATCTTACCTTCTTATCTATACAGTGCCTCGCTCCTGAATGAGTGACTTAGCTATCTATATGTAGACACTGATGTACGTCTATCTATGTGTATACAGACACATACTTGTTGCGCCCTAGAGTTCATGCCATCAGTAGCCCAGATAGATAGATAGATATAGCTCTTCAGCCGGAGAGCGAGAGAGTGAGAAGAAGAAAAGAAGGAAGGGAAACGAAACAAGTAATGAAAGAAACTTCTTTTACTTCCTCCCTTCTAACGACAGAAATCCATCGGGCCACTTTCACTTTTTGACGTGAGAAGATTCGCCAAGTTTACCTGAATTTCCATGGGAGCAGTTATGAAGGATGCCATTCATATCAAGATAGAGGTTATCAAACTCCGGAAGAGCTGCCTGTGTGATCTTCTCATTGATCAAAGGATAGCGCTCACTGAGCCACCGATAGAACCGTCCGATTCCCATCGTGACGACTCCAAGAAGAAGAAGAAGAAAGAAGACAAGAGGAAGAAGAGAAGAGGGAAGAAGGGAGTAGACGTAGTAGGAGAAGGAGAATGCGGTCCGAGTGAATAGTACGGAGATGTAGAAGAAGCGCTTTCAGAAGGAAAGAGGGAGAGGAGAGAGATAGAAGGGAGAGATGGAGGCAAAGAGGAAAGAAGAGAAAGAAAACTATAAAACGTGAGAGATGTTGTTTGACTGAATGTTCATCTCTCTTCTTCTGCTATCTCTTTCTTCTTCTTTTCCCTCCTGAGGCAAGGCCAAGAAGTGCCTTCTTTCTTCGAGTGTTCTTCACTTTCTTCACTTAAGTGGCAAAAGAAGACATCTTTCTCATTCCGTACGAAACAAGGAAGGAACCAAAGAAAGAAGAGAAAAATGGGAGGACACGATGATGATAGAAGATTTGAACTTCTTAAAGGCAAAAGAAAGAAGGAAGATCGAACTCCCCCTCTAGTCAACAGCAAAGGAGTGGAAAAGAAGAAGACTGGTAGTAGTAGTAGTTGTTGTTGTAGTAGTAGTAGTGGTGTGTCTGGGCTTCTGAGAATAGCTGACTGAGAGAAAGTCTGAAGCAGGGGAGAAGAAGATTCTCATGGTATTCTTTCTCTACTTATCTGATAGCTTTGCGCAGTGAAGAGAGAAGGGGGAAGGGAGAGAAAGTTGGTGTGTACGAATGAAGGAAGGCATTGTTCTTTCAAGAAGAAAACACACGTAGAGACAGCCAAGCTTCTACTGCCAGTGTTGATATATCTCTCTCTTCTTGAGTGAGCTAAACAAGGGCGCTTGTGAAGAACTCCTCGGAAAAGAAGAGAGGCTGAGAACAAGCGAGAAGAAAAAAGTGAAAGGAGAAGAATGATCTCTCTAGTGACGGCGAGAGAAGAGAGACCAAAGAAAAAGAGAAGAAGGCAGAAAGTTCTTGAGGAGTTTGAACAGACCAGCAAAATGACGGCTGGTCTTTTCAATGTCTCTTTTCTTCTCGGGTGTACATACACCTCAATGAGGGACTGTACTGGGAACTAAAAAACATAGAAGACTTATGAAGGCAGAGAAAACTCATGCTATTGAGGTGGAACAGCAAAAGAATCATTGAGAGAGAAGAAGGCAAGAGAAGAAAAGAAAAAGACCTTCGTATGTTTTGTCATGTCTAAGAGAGAGAGAGGCAAACCGAGAGTTCAAGAAGGGATAGAAAGCAACGCCTGTCTTGTCCTCGAGAAGAGATCATCTTTCTTCTCCTCCTTGTTCTAACATTCTTCTTAACCTTTCTATGATTTCTCGTCACACGGCTAAGAAACATATTCACGGAGAGCCAGGCGGCTCTAAAGCGAAGGAAGAGAAAACCGGAAAAAGAAAAGAAAAAAGAAAAGAAAGCAAAAGAACAAGGGAAGGTGGGAGGAAAGACTACGAGAGAGGAGGAGAAGAAAACAAGAAAGGGCGAGAAGAGAAAGACCGCTGAAGTGTTCTGTTGAGGGTCTTGTAAGAGAAGAGCTCCCACGACACGATAGAGCCGAATCTTCCTCTTCCTAGTGAGATTCCTCACCCTTACTACACTATCAAGGGAGAAGACTGATATTTTTATCTATTTCGGCTTTTATAAGAACAGAGAAGGGAGGAGTCTTTTCTTCATTCAAAGAAGCTGAACAAGTTGAAACACCTTCTTCCTGCTTCTGAGCTTCCGCCATATCTTCTTTTCTCTTCGCCTCCTCAAAGAAATTCATAAAAGGCATATAGCCCGCCAATTGTTCCACTTGGTTTCTATAGGCCACTATGAGAAGAAGGAGAGAAGGAAAAGACAGAGAAGAGCAGAGAGTTCCAAGTGTTGTGATACTTCTTGAAAAGCGGAAATAGCCAGAAGATGAAGACACAAAGAATGTAGGAGACAAGAGACAGGAGAGAAAGAAGACCCGGAAGAAGCGCGATTGATGAACTGAACTGAAGGAAGGGATCCAATGAAGAGAGAGGCAAAGGAACGAAGAAAAGTCAGATCGAGATTGTTTCTTGCCGATGCTCGAACCTTGCTTTCTTGGAGCAACTGTTCTGGTCTACACTGCTCGACTTTTAGGTGTCTGTACACTCCAGCCTTACTTCAACTGTTACAAAAAAACAACTTTAAGAAGAGGGGGGAAACAAAGCTTTTCCTCTGGCAGAGAAACAAGAAAGAAGCTCTTATGAGAGAACGTCAAGGACAATGGAGACGTTATCGGAGATGAAAAGAGATAGAGAGAAAAGGAAAGGAAAAGAAGAGAAGAAAATGATGAGAGAGAGTTAAGGCAATCATCCTTAACAAGGAGAATAGAAATGGGACAGCTGAGTGAAATAATTAAAACGAAAGGGCCCGGAACAAGGATGAAAAAATCTCCTGTACAAGGAAGCGCTTAAAGAAGAAAAAGAGACCTTCCTGCTGTTGTGCATGCAGAGCAAAGAAAGACCTGTGATATCACGATGGAACGATAAGAAGAAGCGGAGAAAGAAGGAGATACACAAGACAAAGACTTACCCTTTTAAACACCAGAAAAGAGCCAAGGAAATCCCTTGTTCGTGCATAGTGCGGAAACTCGGCAGGCCATTAAAAAAGTGCCAGTCAAACGGAAACAAGTGACGGGGAAGCTCCCTGCCTGATCTTTTAGCAAAGATGTCAACGGGGGGAGGAAGGACATAGAAGACTACAAGAGAGAAGAGAAGTAAGGATTCACCTGTGGAATCTTGATAAGCGAAAGCTGTATGTCGGTCGGTCATTGAGGCATCCCCTCCCCGTTGGAAACAAGACACTCACGCTCTATGTGAGAATGAGAGAAACAAGGAAGGAGTCGCACGAGAGACTTCCTTTCTTGCCGGTGCTAAACTTGGGGAACAAGGCAAGAAACAATTCCAAACGACGAGCTTCTCTCTAAGACGCATGCCTTGAGAAGAAGGAACGGCAAAAAGGCCCATCAGGAAACAAAAAACACGAGAACATTTTTAGGGATGGACAGTCTCATGGGTATGGTGGTGTATGTACACCTGGCTGCCGAGTTGTTCACGTCGCGTCTACGTTGGGAAATCTTGTCCCTGTGTGAGGAACACGGCAAAACGGAACAAGCAAAGACAGAGCGGGAGCACCGTCGGAAAAGACAAAAGCCTACCTCACTTTCCTTAGGAAAACAAACGTGAAGACGGAAGGTATACGTGGAGGAAGAGACTTCTCCCCCGAAACCCAGGCACTCACGCCCATCTCTAGGGTGATGAGCTTAAATCGAGGTAGTCCAAAACGCTTTGCGCGATTTGAGAAAGGAATCCCTCCTATCTCTCCTTCGACTGCTCACGAGACAGGGAGAGAGATGCGGAGTCGGTCAAACACTTCAGCAGAAAAAGACTGCGGACTCGACAGAGAGAGATGGCACGGGACGGGAGCCCGAGCCTTCTTCTGTCGACTTTTCGTAGACGTCCGGAAGAAAAATGGGGCGGACAAGCCTATTTTTCGCACCCTCATACACGTCCGTCACAAAGCCCTGCCGTGCTTAGACAACAACGATGAAATAGCCAGGAGAGCGTTTGTTTGCCGGAGCACTCAAGAGTTCCTTCAGGACCACTCCGAAGAGCTGGGAAGGAACAAAAAGCACGGAGAAAAGAAGAAAGCATGTCCAGGCCTTCCCTTACTCGTTTACACTCATCGGTTTGAGTCCTTACAAACCAGCGAAAATAAAAATTGGAGCCGACAAAGCAGCAGATCCAATCTAGCATGGCTTTTACCCGGTGACAGACTACGCCCTGAGAGACTGGACCGCGAGGGGCGATGAAGATATCAGCGCTTGATCGTCGCAATGTACACCTGTGGTTTATAATTGTTTCACGTTAACGTGGCCCACGTCTAGAAAGCCACCAAAGGCTTCGAGGTAACCACACGGCAACTAAGCGTATCTAGGCTGAACTCGAGCGTCATTTTGTTTCATCCATAATGCATGTCAAAGACCACGCTGTTTCCCAGCAGCAAGCAAACACGCATGCAGCAAGAAGGACCAGACGAGCATGTCGGCAGAGATCATGGCCGTTCAGTTGCCGGGACGGTCCTAACGAGACTCCACGTCCATCAGTTCCTCTGCCGTGAAAAGAACTGTCCGAGGCTAGCTAAGGGAACCCCTTGGAACGATCAGTTTCTCTCTTTGATCCGTAGTCCCCAGACTGGTTCTCCCTGAAGGAATCCAGCAGTGCCGACAGCGGTGTGCTCACGTTTGCCATCTCTCACCGGGACAATCGGCCTCTGCTGCTGGGCGACGTTCTGAAGTGCAGCTACCTGAACTGTGGAGAGTCAACAAGTACACTTGCGTGGACGCAGCTATTCATGGAAAATGACAACGTGCACATGACAGACGACAACACATAGGTCTACACACTTGGAGTAATCTGTTCCCTGTTGGATTACCAAGCTTCTTTAGTCTAGCGGGATCCGCGCGATGAGGCTTTGGGGTTGGTGGTCGTGTTGGGACCGGACCTTCTGGCCTCGCTGCAGGTTCCCAGGAATGATGAAGGACCTTTCAGAAACCTCCTGCTTTCATGGCTTTGCTCAATAACCCGGATAGAGGGGCTGCATATCATGACGTAGCAGTCCCAAATCCATTCTTCTTGTCTCCCGTCACAGGTGTACCAATGGCTTGGGAGTGGTCTGGAAAACCGTCACGGGGGACCTCCAGTCCCTCCATTGTGCGTGTTTTGGACTGACATAGATTCTACAGGATAGCTCAGGTATCCTCCATGTCTCGAAGGCATAACACGATAACACTGCGCGTTGCGGCGAACGAAAACCCAGGAGCGCGCACGACCGTCCGGCTTTGACAACAAGTGGTCAATGAGCGAGAGCGATAAAATTCCACAGTTTCAACTCTTTCTACAGCAGTCTGTTCTCAGCATGTCCCTGAACGGCTTTTTCAGTCATTCGGGCTCAGGAGGAACAAGCCCTGAAAAAGAGGATAAAGGCGGCGGAGTCGACAGTCGGGACAGAAAATCTTGGGAGTAGCGGACTACAGTCTCTATAAGGCTGGCACAAATAGCCACGGAAGCGCAGAAGCCTCGCATTGCCCAAAGAGACACTCGGGTGCATACTTGCATTTTCAAAAGAGACACTAGGGTGCATACTTGTGACAAGACCACTAGACGCCCAATTCATCAGGACAGAGAGGGCCATAGACGGCTACACGATCACGACACCGTGACCCTTATTCGTCTTGCTAACACTTCTTTTAGTAGCTTTCTGTTACCGGGTGTCACCCCGGAAAGTCTGTAGGACCTGGCACAAGGGAAACTTCGCAGCGTCCTCGTGCTTGCTTTTATATTCTTTTGAAGCACTTTGCAGATCCGAGCCGCCACAAAGCAGACAAAACCCCCGAGCGAAGACTACGCCTCCCCCGCAGTGTGCTCCACCAGCAACGATCACATGGACAGAAGCTCACACACATTCTGCTCTGTGTCTCAGCACCATGTGATCGCCACACTCGGCGACCTCAAGGTAAAACCTTTTCTGCTCACAGTCGTAGCATGTAAGCCTTGAGTCGATTGGTACCTCCGCTCAGCCGAAGCCTGCATCTTACCGCTTTGCCTGCGTATGGTTGGGGCGCTCCCAGCCGCTCCTTCATGGTAGATGCCTTTGTGCTTCGTGCTGCTTCCTCGTCTGCTGCGGCATGCATGACGCTCGGCCTCCTACGCGTGGTGTGGTTCCTTGATGCTTCTGCCTTTCCTGGTCAGCACTGCCGAGACAGATGTGGGCTGCTAGGATCCCGGTTCAATCTCGTAACACAATTCCGCACGGTGAACCCTAGCCCCTGCGGTCTTGTGCTGCACTTGCTCTGGACGCTCGGTTCGGCACTGTACGATCCCGATTGACGCGGCACCGTACGTAGTAGGAGTTGAGCACGTGTTAATCCCGGTAGTTTTAGTCGGGCCCCAAATTACCGGTGCCCTACTTCTGCGTGGTTCTTGACTGCTGCAGATTTTTGGAATATCCCGTCCCAGGCCTCAGCTGCGAAGCCGAGCAGCCAGGAGAGAAGACGGTCTTCCGACAGCACGCTCAGCTGGCTTTGTACCCTTATCCCAATGGTATTTCTTGAAGTGTCGTTGGTTGTGTCAAAGAGAAGGTATCGAGTACTAAGCCTGTGTTCACCGCATGCATTCAGATGTCCCGGACAATGCGCTCTGCGGCAGGTTTGCCCCGAGAGAGCAGCGCAAAGTCGTGTGCCAATCCGACTGTCAACTATCAATGCTGGCAATCGCTGCCTTTTCGTGCCTCTGCAGCTCCCTGTGTCAAGATTAAGACCATCATCTTTTATACATCGACGGAACCGCGTTTAGCCTCACTTTGTTGCCGCTTTGCATGTCATGCAGAAAGCGGCGGCGTTTTTATACTTCTGCTGCCTGGACTAAACCTTTTTCTTTTTGTGGAGTCACATCTACTGCCTCATCCCTCCCTTGCTTTTCTTTCTTCTTCTACAATGAGGGTCTATCCTCCAGTGGCCGGCGGCCCGGTCTACTGGTGGCTGCGGAACACTTTTCTTGCGGCGCGGCGATCCCGGAACCGCATTGCACGTGCGTTTGAACTGAACTGGGATATGACGAAATTTGCTTGCAACGGAGTGCCGAAGACTTCTTACAACCCGCGCGTCAACGAGTGGGTTTGGAATGTGGATACAGATTTGTGGAACGGTGTTGGCGGTCAGGCGTGGTGGTACGTCGGAGCGCAGGCCATGTTTACTTTCTACTGGGCCTTCGCGCTGTACACTGTTGTCGAGCGGTGGCATGTCAACGGACGGATTGACTCCTGGAGCAAGTGGAAGAACAGGCCTACGGATTAAGTCGTCTGAAGCGGATGCTAACTGATTTTCAAGTGTGTCAGCCTCCTTCAAAGTCGGAAACGGCCCAAATACCAAGCCGCGTTCGTAGAATTTTGCTCTCTACTGTTGGCCTTACAACATGAGACGGATTTCCAGCGTCCTGATTTCGTAAAACGGTGTATACACTGACAGATAGTGCGTAAGTGGATCCGCTGTGACCGGTTGAGTGACTTGTGCGGCGTGAGTGTATGCTCTGCTGGCAATTTCAGCAACAAGCAATTGGAAATCTTCTCAGAACCATGGTTCCTCGAAGTGTTTCCCGGATGACGACAGTGACGGGGCAACGCGGGCAGCTGAGTATGCATACGAGTCAAGTCAAGCGGCTTCTTTCGAAGCACCTTCCATGTCTGGCTAGCAAAGGCGTAACTAAGGTCCGCAGGCGGGGGCCGCAGACAGAAGAGCACAGGAAGAAGTGAGTCGTTACTTCGCCGGCAATAATTTCCCAACACTCGTGTTGCCTTCGAGCATTCACCCCGTGTATGCACCCGAACTCCAGCTTCCCAGCTACAAGTGGAAGTGTCCACTTCCTGCCAGGCGCCGTCCCTGCTTGTGGACTGAAGAAAAAAGGAAAAGCACTCCGCCGGAATAACACGGACACGAAAGTGATTTTCCGGCAAGAACCCTAAGACGCGCAGAGGAAACCCTTCACATGTGCCGTTATCCGGTAGCACTTCTATGTGCTCTTTTCTTGGGCGCGTCTCTTGAGCACGTCGGAGGCAGAGTCTTTGCTCTTCTAGTGATACAGCATGGCAACTTCTCCGCTCGAAAAACTGTAGGCTGCGTCTGGAAGCGCAGCCTCACCATTATCCCACAGGGAGCTCTATGCTTTTGGAGAGCAGCAACGATCACCAGGAGGCCTGCCGATTCGTCAAAGGCTGAGGGGTTCTCCGTTCAGGGGACAGTTCTTCACTCTGGCGGAGTGCGAGCTCGTGGGCACGCGTCCCCACCCTGTTCTACCGCCGTCTCAGGTGGTCAGTAGTGTGGAGCTTACTCAGGGACTCTAACACCTAGCACCTTTACACTGGCATGACAAAGCTACGAAGAACATGCGAGGTGTGCTGTCGTAGGAAAGTGCGCTAGCGGTCTTCTCTGTCGTCGTTTGAAACTAACAGATTGCCCCGAAACGTTCTGAGGAGACATGAAAGCGAGGGATCGCACAATCCAGCGCCGGTTTTTGCTGTCGCGGTCCGACGCGACGACGGATCTACAGTTTTTAGGTTACGTGAAACGCCGTCAGAGGCAAGGAAATTCGCATTGTATGTCCCTCTATTTTTTGAGTCCGACAGACTCTCACAGTGAGCTTCGGCGCTTTCCCATAACACGCCCGGACTGTTGACCTGCCCCGTGGCGTAGAACTATCGATCTCCTTGTCATCCAAAGCTGGAAACCCACAACCGAGGGATAGATGAGAGACTGAGCATCCCAATTCGGTCCCGCGCTCCCAAACGACCTCATAGGTTGTCAGTTTGCACATCATCTAAGTACGAAGGGGCTCATTTAGCCAGTGGAGCTAGAACTAACTGATTATGCACGTAAACCCTGTGCCTGATGTTGGGAGAGCGCAGCCGTAGTCAAATAGTGAATACGCAACCTGTCGCAGGGCGGCCGACCGGCGGAAAACGTTCGGTCTCGTTCAGAGCAGACCCCTCATTCATCGGTCAAGTCGGCCGCCGTCCAACAATTCCGGCGTGTCTCTCTTTATTTCTGCGCGAGCATCGGTATGCGACTCAAACCTCTTAGGACACCATCTGTCTGTGCATGTCGTGAGAAGTGATTTTTTCCCGCACCCGAAGTGAAACGTGCCAAAGCCATCCACTTCCGCTCTCCTGGCGTCACTGCATAATCAAGAGATCTAACATAAGGGCGTTCCAAACAGTGGTGCTGAACCTCCCGCGCTGCTCTCAAATACTACCACGCTCCGCCAACCTCGGGACTCCGTCACTGTCCTGTCAAGGAAGCTACGAATCCGTGCAAAGCACACACTCCTACATGGAAATCTTCAAGCTCTGCCTGTCTTCTCGCAAGATGCCTCACCGCTGAAGGACCCTTGGCGTCACAATCGCCCCCCCTCTCACAGGTGGGTCCCGGCGTGATGTGAACGTCGTTCACATTCCGGCGCTAGCGTCCGGGAGCACCAAAGCCAACAAACGGATACCGCCAGGGCGCTTGTGAAGGATACAAGGCGAGAGATGTGGTGTATTCACCAGGAAGGTTTTCGTTCCAAGTGATCGGCAACAAGGTTCCTACGTGTACGAACACTCTCCCCCTACACCAGTATCCGGGAGGTGGGGGAAGGGGAGAATATGAAGTAAACTCAAATTTCATTCCGTGGTCCACAAAACCAGAACAGCACAAAGAAACAAGTGCGATACATGCGTATCACGCTCTCGCCAGGATAAAGACGGGAACACAACGGAGCAAACGGCGCTTCAAACTTTTTTCTGAAAGAAACAATCTCCACTGGCCGCCCGGTTCGCGCTTCCTCTTGAAAACGTTTTGAGATCTACTAACACGCCAGCAGCAAAGAAACCGGGTTTTCTTGTTTATGGCCTCCTTCGCATCGTCGCATCGAGACGGTTGACATCCCTAGGCATGACTGTGATAGAAAAGCACAATCGAAGCTTCCCGAAACTCTGATTGCGTTGCTTTCTCTTCTGAGAAAGCAAGTCGCCGACATGAGTCAAGAGAACCAAGCCCCCACGGACTGCCTACCGTTCTCCAA